>NC_089188.1:1813248-2105190 GCF_947507565.1 Oscarella lobularis | reverse complement strand
TTCGCTCGATCAGCGGCTTTCGAAGAATAACCTCCAACTCTTTCTTCATCCTTTCGCACAATCGCGGGCCCGTCCACGCTTCGTCGACCGTCAAATAAACGTTGTTTATCTGCTTGACTGTCCCTCGGCCTGCGAGGCCGAGCGGATTGGCCGCGTGCTTGAACCAGATTTCAGTCTTGTAAAGACTGAACTGCTTGATGTCTTTCAAAGGCCAACTGATCGCTATGGCATCGTTTGCAACTTCCGTGAGTGCGAGAAGATTGCTATTGAACTGGGCGAGATACGTGCCTTCTTTCTTATCGGTTTTGACAGCGTATTGTTTCCCTGTACTCCCCAAAATAAGTAAGCACTCTCTAAAACACGGTTTTCTTACCTCTCGAAAGACCTTCTTTTAGCTTGGCAACCCATTCAATCATCTCCTCCTTGGATTCCGCCGCCAAGTAATACATTCGCGGCTTTCTCTTATCCGTCATCGATTCGATGGTGAAAAGGTGAGGCATATATTTCATGACGCGGCCGTGCTTCTCTCGTTCCGGATCATCGCGATTGAGAACGTGAATGCTTTTCTCCGTGAGTCCGTCCAAGCTGATTTCGCCTTTTTTTGTCCTGCCGTCGTAGTAGGTCAGATGAAAACTATCTGAGACGAAGACAAGGCAAATAAGACGTTCGATTTATACAGCAATTACATTAATTAGGTGCAGTAAACAGTTTTCTTTCTTACTGGCTATGAGGCCGTTAGGTGCTGCGACAGCTTCGAATTCGAAGATGCGATAATTGAAGTGGAAACTTCGGTGCCGGCCCTGTGAGAGGAGAGCAAGCGGAACTGAGAGAAGTTCTCGAAATTCTTCCTCGGTGTCACGGAAGCGATTACTAGGTAAGCCAAACCATCGACTCCTACTACGCGTTAGGGGAAGAGTCCAGATTACACATTGTAGAAATGAAGCGATACGTAGTCTACGCGAAGGGATCCCATTTCTATCTCCTACGCCAGCGATGAACAAAGCGATTCTTTTCTTACCCCCGAAGATTTCTGCAGATTGCCTTTTTTGAGCAAGACCCTGTTTGTCGACAAAGCTTCGGCCATCGAAAGAGCGATTCGTGCCCGTAGTTTATTTACGAGACGAAAGTCTCGTGATGATACGGGACAGACGACGAATGGAAAGTGTACTCGTAACGGGCGCTGCGGGATTCATCGCTACGCACATCATTTCGGCTCTCAATGCTGAACGCAAGTACAAAATACGAGGAACGGTGCGCGATGTCAACGACTCGTCGAAAGTCGCGTCGCTGAGGGCTCTTTTTCCCGATTTGGAGCTCGTCGCCGTCGATCTGCAATCAAAAGACGGATGGAAAGAGTACGAACAAACGATCGATTACCTTATGCTTAATTTTGAGCTCGTTTCAGAGCCGTCGAAGGCTGCGCGTACGTTTTTCACGTCGCCTCGCCTTTTCCCTTGAAACTGCCGCGAAACGAGGAGGAACTCATTCGTCCAGCCGTCGACGGAGTGCAGCACGTCTTGGACGCCTGCAACGACGACGAGTCGACTGTGAAGCGACTCATCTTGACCGGTTCGACGACTTCGATATCGAGTAAGGAATATATTTTGGGTCTGTGTATAGATGACTTTTATTTTGTCTAGGCGGTGTTTCTGGATCAGCTGACAAGGTGTATACCGAAGATGATTGGACTGACTTTGAAAAATTCAACGTTTCGGCCTATGATAAAAGCAAGACGTTGGCCGAGCGAAGAGCCTGGGATTTTGTTAAAGGTACTGGGCGTTTTCTTCAGAAAAAGTTTAGTCTCTAAGTGGCGTTTGGCTTTAGAAAGTGAGCGAAAATTTGATTTGGTTGTAATAAATCCAAGCGTTGTGATTGGACCTTTGCTGCTGCCAAAACCTTCCAATTCTCATGAGGTAACCCATCAAATCAATTAGTGTTTCTTTAGCATTTATTCTCTACTGCTGCAGATTGTTCGTTTTATGCTCAAGAGAGACTATCCAGGACTTCCGAATGTCGCTATGCCTCTAGTTGATGTTCGAGACGTCGCTGCAGCTCATCTTGCTGCCATGACAAGTGAAAAGGTCTGCGGTGAGTTGTTTCTTTAAATTTTTAAATTTTTAAATTTTTAAATTAATTATGTTAGGGAAGCGGGTCATTGTCTTCAATGAGAGTTTGTGGGCGAGGGAAATTGCTGCGTTTCTAAAAGACGAATTTGAATCTCAAGGTATTTACGGGAATATTTTTTCCAATTTACTCCACGTTTATCTTTAGGCTATCGCATTCCTCAACTGACTTTTCCGAACTTCATTATTTGGATGGCCAAATTGTTTGATTCGTCTCTGGAGTACGTGTATCCAGGATTGGGAAAGAAATTCGACTTTAACAATCAGAGAGTGCGTCTTCAATTTTTGAGGCTGACAGTAATTTTTTTTGCCAGATGGTTGAAGATCTTGGAATCAAACCCTCATCTATTCGGGACTCCATCATCGATGCAGCGTACAGTCTTATTGAGATGGGTATAGTGGAAAAGAAGCCTGGATTTCAGAGCAGAAAAAACTAAGACAAACCAAGCAAATGCCTCGGAAAGCGCAGAACCGGTGTAAGACACTTTGGGAAGTGATTTCAGAACCCCAACTCGCGTTTCCTGGCGCCTTTTCATGCACAATACAGGTAGCCAAAAATTCAAGCCATACATACACACACAGATACACATAACCAAAAAATGGCACACTATCAGTTCTTTACGTCATTGGCAACTGATGTTGGGCAGCATACCTCCCCGTGACGTGATGATAGAGCTGCCGTTCGATATCCCCCAATAGCGAGCTTGCACCGAGTCGAAACAAACTAGGCATGGTCCACTCATCCCCAAGCTCCTCTTTCATCAGTGCCAACCAGCTCAGAGCATCTTTGGCACTGCGTATACCCCCAGCCGGTTTGAAACCAACCTAAAGAATTGAATAGATTATTTAGTTATATATCTTTTGTTGCTTACCTTGTATCCGGTTCGCTCGTAATAATCCCTTATCGCTCGCAACATGACGATTGCAACGGGAAACGTTGCATTGACCGACTCTTTCCCCGTCGACGTTTTTATGACGTCGGATCCGGCCATCATGGCCACTAAGCTCGCCTTGTAGACATTCGTCAGCGTCCCCAATTCGCCCGTGCCGAGAATCGTTTTGAGATGAGCGTCGCCGCAGGCGTCGCGAAACGCTTTCACTTCGTCGTACAACGACTCCCAATTGCCGGTGAGAACGAGCGTGCGATTGATCACTATGTCGATTTCTTCGGCACCGTATGCGACGGCGCGCTTGATTTCCTCGACTCGTTGAGCGAGCGGCGTTTGACCGGCGGGAAATCCGGCGGCAACCGATGCAATGGGAACGTGGGAGTGTTGACCCAAAGTCTTTAGAGCTTTCACGGCATCTGGGACTCGTTCAGGATACACGCACACCGCCCCAACAGTTATTCCCTTATCAGCAACGCCTAAAAGGATTGCGCACAGGCTCATTATTTATTACACTAATCTACTATCAGCTTTTTACCTAACGCTTCTGTTAGATCCTGGCGGACTGGCGTGCAGGCTTTGTGGCATAGTCTATGCACGTTGCAGGGCGTGTCGTCTCCGCTCAGAGTCGTCAGGTCGATGCAGGAGACGGCGCGAAGCAGCCAGGCGGCCTGCCACTCTTTTTTTATCGATCGTCGCGCTTTGTGTTGCGCCGCGCGACGTTCCGTCGCCGGCAAATTGACGCGGCTTGCTTCAACCCACGCCAAATCGAGTTCCACGCCAGGATTTCTCATCGAACGTTTTGTTTTGCTAGCGCATGCGTTGCTGAGGTTGTCGCACGTTACCAGCGAAATTTACGAGTGCTGAAAAATCGCCAAATAACCGAATTCTTGCAACGCCACAACGCTACAACGCAACTAGGTGTACATCCACAATACGATAGGCGTTTTCATCTCGTTGCGTCAAGGAACGATGCTGAGGAGCCGCTATATGATCGAGAATCGGTTGTTTTACGACGAGATACAACTAATACAACTGACATACAAAAAGAAGCGCCACTAGCACGCACTCGTTCAGCAAAAAAAAAGGCAAAAATCGTTCCGTCGTTGATTTCTCGGCCTTTTATCTCTCGCGCCCCTCTCGCCACGTCTCGATCGTTCCGCACGCTGGCTATGCTCTTCGTTTCGAGCGATTTCGGCGACGTTTTAGTTGAGTTCGGCCATCGCTTCGACTTCGAATGTTTCCACCTAAAAAAAAGAAGTTAGTTATCTGTCAAATAATCGTTTTACATACCTTTTCGTTTGCGTCCGTATTAGCGCTACCCGAGCTACACCGCGGGGAGGTTCGGACGCTTCGTAGCTCAAGGCAGCCACCGCAAGCGATGGCCACCCGTTCCAAAAATTGTCGGGCAGTTACGACGTCATGGGCCACCCCAATCAGTACCCGCCTGGATGAGAGACGGCCCCTCAATGCCGAAGTCCCCCGGCGCGCTGGTACCAAACCTTTCGGTATGTCTTCCTGGGAAGAACCGAGGCTTGCGGAAGTGGAGACCGGCCGACCGCTGTTTGTAGAAGTCGACAGGAAAGGCAGTGCAATGCCCAAGCCGAAGTCTCCTGGGCCAGGTCATCCTCCGTCTAATCGTGCCATTGGTGAGATAAGTGCCGGCAACCAGACCGCTTGCGACACCCCCTCCAAGTCGTGCTGGTTTGCTCTCGTCCGCCAACCGCTTCACCCAAGCTAGGTTGAGGAGTGCGGCGGGTCCAGACGCGGGCGCTTGGTTAGATGCGATCCCGGCCTCGAGACATCTGTCGTTTACCAACGTTGAATTTCAAACGGCAGTGTCTCTTCGGCTGGGTCTGTCTATTCCTGTGCTCCGCAGTCTGCCATGCTGCACTTGCTCTACCACCTGGGATGAAGCTGGATACCACGCGCTGACCTGTCGGAAGGATGGAGGCCAAACTCGTCGTCACGATCACATCCAACACACGTGGCTCTCTCTATTACGATCCGTCAATTTCCACTGTGAGCTAGAGGAACTGGGCGACTTTGGTGACTTCAAGCGACCAGATATCAGCATCTATGACTACCAAGATGGCAAGAAATTACTTCTCGACGTTTCGATCATCCACCCTCAACGTCCGAGTTGTCTGCCGCAGAGCCATTCCACCAACGGAGCAGCGGCCATCTTACGCGACACCGAGAAGTCGACAAAATACCGTGCGGAGGCAATCTCCCTCGGTTATCTCTTCGAGCCTTTGACGTTCGAAGTCTTCGGACGTTGGAGTCCGGTCGCCGTCGACTTCTTCAACAAGATCGTCCGTCGCCCGTCCATCGAATTTCTCGATGACCGTCCCGCTGCTGCTCGATACTGGCGCCGACGCTTCGCTGTTTGTCTGCAGCGCTTGAATGCGCAAATCCTTCTTCGCAAGGTAACGCTTCTCGTCCCGGGGTCTACGGTGGGTGATCGCTTGGGTCCTCATGACACTGACATTCGATTTTTCTCTAATTAATCTATTGACTCTATGCATGCATCCCCCTTCCCCTGTCTGTTCCCGTCCCCTTCAATATCTCTTTTCTGCTTTCTGTCTGTTCTTTCTTTTGTGTTTAACAGAATACAGTCGTGCCCGCTCGAGCCTAGCGCGGGCCGTACTTGTTTGGCAGCAATAAGACATTGGCGACCATTCCGCCCAGTGCGCGTACCGAGGCCGAAGCCCCCCATCGCCCTGCCTACGGGCTCCGGCACGGGATTAATCCGTGGGCCGCGCTGATCCAACAACCCAGACTTGCCTTTTGTCTTCCCCCGAGCCGGTCCGATCAAGGAAGAGACGCAGCGAACCGCGACGCATCCACCCTCAGCCGCAACTGAAGGAAAATCGGTGTGCGCTTCGCTTTTGAACAGCGTAGCCCCGCCCAGCGCGCTCATTGGTCCCTCGGAGTCACGTGGGGCTCAAGTAGGACTCTGATTGGTACGAAACATAGAGGTGCTAAAAATGCTCGATCAGCAATTAGGGCGGCTGATGCAAAATAGCACCTGCGTTACGCAAAACCTCGCACCTAGATCAAGATGGCGACGACGATCTCGCGGCGAACGGCGAAACGCGGTTCGACTAAACTACGACCTTTGTAGGTAAGTATTTTCTTTCTTTCGTAGTATCATTTTCGCGCGCCCGCAGATCGATAGCGCGCTTTCGCTTCTTCGGAGAAAAACGCACGTGGTCGAAAAAGCGTCGTTTACCCTCCGCAACTCTTCGTTTAGGAGCGATTCTGTTTTTCTGACTCTAATGCAGCTCATCGAAGGACGCGGAGCTCGGTGGGACATCAGCGAAGACGAGCTTTCGATGGAAAAACTCTGTGACGACGTCATCGTTCGAACGAAGACCCTTTTCGCCGAACTTTTGAAGCTTCAGGTAATGTATTGACAAAGAAGTCTCTCCCAAGGGCTTTGCGTACGCCTCACGACGAATTTTTTCGGTACCGGAAGTGGTGTCTTTTTTGTGTGCGAAATTTGAGCCGCAAGAACAGTTTGACCCTGTAGCGTTGTTAAGCTAATAGGGTAGAGCAGATCTAGCTTATTTGGAAATCGGCGAGTTGAGGTTTTTAGCATCCCTGCACACGTCAGATTGGGTCACCTCGCCGATTCCCATTATTTCTTCATAAAGCGATGGAGATCGGTTGCCTATTTTATCTCGCGGTACTAAATTACTCTCAAGCCATACATTTTAGAATTTGATGCACTAATTTTTTTTGCTTTTAGTTATCTCCGACACATCGACCAATCGAACGATTTACATGAAGAAAGACGAAGACGCTGGACCAACTGGGGGAGGAGGACGACGACGAACGATGGAGGAGGAAGAAGAGGAGACGAAATAGAACTCTTTTATTTAGCACGGCTTTTATCGTTTTGAATTTTTTAGTTAGTTAGGCGCACGGGGTCCTCAGCACGACCCAGTGACGAAAAACTGCTGTTTCCGGGGTCCTGGGCAAGACCCCGTCACTAAAACTGCCTGCAGCGCGTGCACAGTAAGGATCTACGTTCTTTTTTATTTAATAAACACGGAAGTAAACCGGAAGTACAAAAAGATCAAAACGAGCGTCCTCCCGGCATCTTCCAAGTGAAGGGCCCTTCACCCAGGCCCTCTTTCGGGGAGACAGTAACCCATCTGTCCCGGGGGTGCCTTTATATACCAAGGCACAGGTGGACCGCTATTGTACCCACCGCGTCTTGCCCAAGTGGGGTGGCAGTTTATCACTCATGCCACTGGAGTAGGGGATTGAATCCCCTGCGTTTGCGCCGCGTTTAACCTCTCTGGCTCGAGTTGGGCCGGTTTTATTTAGTCACCTCGGGGCCCGGAGGTGAATGGCGACATCGGAAAGCTCTTCATCTGCCTCGTCGGTATGTCCGCCTGGGCAAGCAAAGCAGCTTCAATAAAGGGATTTACCTTTGACGACTGCGCTTTCTGTCTTCGGTTCCCTTTTCTTTTTCTGCGTCTTTTCTATCCTCAACTCCTTGCAAGTTGTATGCTTCCTTGAAGACGTTTTGCTTCAGAATGTTGCAATAGAATCGACTTAAATCTACAGTTAATTATAATAAGCGACTAATAACCTTCAATGGCATCTTTCTTCTTTTCCTCCTCCTTGGCCAGCCGCTTCACTTTTTCCAAAAAGATATACCTAAATAGAACCATTTGACGTCACGAGGGCGTTGGCCCTCGGATCACGCGATACCTTCACAGTAAACACACACACCCGGACCAAAGACCAAAAGGACTTAGAATCATGTTCGAACCGCCGCCTTCAGCCGAACCAACCCGACTAAAAAATCACCGAATTGGCCAAGCAATTCAAATGACAGTCGACACGAGCCAAGGCGGCACGGGTCCGCTCGAAATCGACGTCAAAGGGGTGTTCACCGGAGTGACACCCAAGGTCCAGACGACCCTACTGGGACCGAATAATCATCTCGTCAAGATCATTCCGTCGACGTCGGACGAGTATAAGTTCACGGTGCGCTGGAGCGGTCAGGCCGTCGACGGTTCGCCTTTTCTCGTTAAATTTCTCGAAGCGTCCGAACCGCATCGCATTCGCGTGCACGGTCTCGCCGCCGGCGGCGTTTATTCCGTCGACGAGCCGATCGAGTTCAATATTGCGGCGCAGGAGGCCGGACGCGGCGAGATCGTCGTTCGGGCCGCTGGACCGACGCGCGGCGACAAGCAGTCGCGCGTTTTTCTCGACGATAACGGCGACGGGACGTTTCGAGCGCGATACGTTCCCACGGCGGCGGGGAGTCACGAAATCGTTGTCACTTGGGATGGGACTGCGGTGCCCGGATCGCCGTTCGCTGTCCGTGTATTCGATAGCGGAGCGAATGCGGCGGCACGCGTGACCATACGCGGGCCGGCGCTCACCGTGGGACGCGTGTTCGAAATAGGAAAGCCGATTGAGCTTCTCGTCAATACGGCGCTTGCCGGACCCGGTCGAATAGCGGCGAAAGCGACGAGCGTTCGCAAAGGGCACGACATGAAAGTTGATCTCGCGAAGACGGGACCCAACGCCTATCTGCTGCGCATGACAACGCCCCACGCTGACGTTTACCGACTAGCTGTCTTCTACGACGAGGCGCACGTGCCCGGAAGTCCATTTACCGTCAATTTCTCCAAGCCGCCCGACGCGACCGAGTGTCGCGTGCGCGACGACGACTTCCGGGTTCCGGTGCACGTGGGCAAGCCGTTTCTGCTTCACGTCGACGCAATCGACGCGGGAACGGGAGATTTGGTCGTGCGCGCGTCGGGTCCGACCCCGCGAGGAAGCGCACCGGCCCAATTGAACATAGACGATAAAGAAGATAATACATATGTAATAACTTACGTACCAACAGCGCCGGGATCGCATCGACTCCACGTCTTCTGGAGCGAAACGCCAATACCCGGTTCACCGTTCCAAATCGACGTAAAAGGCAACGACGTGCTGGAGATGAAGCCAGATCCGAGTCGATGTCGAGCTGAAGGACCCGGACTGAGAAATATTCATGTCGGAGAGCTGGCATCTTTTCGGGTTAACATTGCTGGAGCTGGAGCCGGAGAACTAACCGTTTCCGCTATTGGAGAGCAAAGCGACGGAATCGTTCACGTGAAACGACGCGACGCGGAGACGTACGACGTCGAGTACAGGGCTCTGACTCCCGGCGCCTATTTGCTCAACGTACGCTGGGACAAACGTCACGTACCGGGAAGTCCATTCAAAATCACGGCAGCCCACGAAAACCCGTCGTCCGCTTGCCGCCTAGCCGGCAAATCGATTCCCAACGGCATCGTGGGAAAGCCAATCGAATTCGTTGTGCACACGAAAGAAGCTGGGTTCGGAACGCTGACCGTAAAAGCGTACGGCGTCGAGGAGACGATTACCGGTTACGTTGTCGATGAAGACGACGGTCGCCTGACGGCGCGAGTCGATCCGCCGCGTCCGGGAAAGTACAAGATTGGCGTCTATTGGGATCGACGGCACATTCCCGGATCTCCTTTTCTCGTCGTCGTTCGTGGAGCTCCGGATGCGTCGAAGGTGCGTGCACGCGGTCCGGGGCTCGAGAGCGGGCAGCAAATCGGCGACCCGGGCGTTTTTGAAATTACGACCGAAGCCGCCGGAATGGGAAATCTCGACGTGCGCGTCATAGGACCGAAAGGCGGCTTCAAAGCGGATCTGCAGCCGAGCAACGACGACGAGAAGAAAGTGACCTACATTGCAAAATATAATCCTTCGGTAGCAGGGAAATACGAAATTGAAATCGATTTTGACTACAAGCCGATACCTGGTAGTCCATTCGTTGTAGACGTTGTAGCGTAAAGCGTTATCATGTCTACTACTAAAGAATATTCTTTTTAAGTCAACAGACCAATGACGAATTATTACCACCGTCATCACCATTACAATTCGTGGTGAAAATGCTCATGTTTGTGTCCTTGATTTTCGCTCGCTCTCTTGGGCGGCACGGGATCATCCTCGTCCGGCGGTGCCGTGCCAACAAAGCGAGGCGCTTTAGCCGTCGGCAGCCTGCCTATTCTCGGCTGGTGGCCCATCTTTTTTTCTCGTTCCCGCTCTTGACGTTTCATCTCTTCGCGCTCCGCTTCTTTAGCTATGAAGTCAATTGGCTTAGCAACCGGAAGCCACTCCTTCTCCTTTAGCTGACCTGTCGAAAAAAGGTTAGATGCAAGTCGTTGTGCGCTCACTAGAGGGTACGTACTTGTAGGCTGAATATTGCCGTTCAAGTAGTCTTCAACCCAACTGCGGAGATGAGAGTATCTCAGTACACCGGGCTTCAGCAGCGTATACACATTTCCCTAGAGAAAACGAATCCTTTTCCAATTAATTAATTAATTAATCCTCTATGCTTTTACAGATTTGAAGTCAACTATTGCTAGAGCAGGAACGCTGCTTTCTAGTGAATAGGAGGCCAAAACAAAGCCATATTTGTCCCTGGAGAAAATACAATTTGCTAAGTCGTCAATAAATGAAAAAATGAGTTATCTCGTACGCATTCATCCAGCTCAAGATCAATCGATCGGTAAACTTCTTCTCCTTGCCCAGTCGATAAAGAGTTCGTAGAAAAACGTGATCCTGCGGCTCTATCTGCACGTCGGGATCCTTTTCCAATTCATCAACAGACATGTACGCGTGTTTGGGCGTCACAAAAGCAATGACTATGGGAAGGCCGACCGATCTGTACACAGGAAACTTCTGCGGCGTCAATTCGCCCTAAGAACGAAAATGCGACTCTACGTCACCAATTTTTGAATTCTTCTTCCTTACGACAGGAATCTGCGCGCGAAAATAAAAATCCTTCAGACTCATCGATCCGTCGAAAGCGAACGCGGTCTCGGTCGAACTGACGAGCGCATTGTCGCCGTGCCGTCGCGCAATAACGGCAGGCAGCTCCACGTGCAGCTCCGCGGCACTTAGAACTCACAATCAGGATGCTACCACGCACAGTACGCGTGTAAAGTCCTACTGCTTAGCCGCTAAATCTCCAAAGCAAACTCCGAACACGTTTCTGGTGTACTCGTCTTCCGCCAAACGTTTGAATACCTCGTATTCTAACAGCGAGTTTTTCGCGGAGTGGCTATCGCGTATTATGGTAAGTGCAGTACCTCTTCGCGTTTTCTCCTTGAACAGACCGAGTAGGGTGAATTCGGGTCGAAGGAGAACGTGTTCGTGTTCGTTTTGAACGAAGCGGAGTAGGTCGCCTTGAGAGGACAATTCGAAGACCGTTTCAAACTGAGATCTAAATGAACCAACGGTCATTGAGCCCCCTACGATCCCCCACGTTCGCAACGCACAGCTGAATTGCGCGAACTAAACTTTCGACGTCCATCATATCTCGATAATCCATAATTGAATTTTTCCTATAAAATAACTCTTATTATTATTTCTTCTATCGCCCGTCTATTCCGGCTCCTACTTAAAGATCTTTACGGTTGGATACGAATGGACGCGGAACCAATCGCACACCATCGGATAGGCGATGCAATCGACGTGTCGCAAACAGATTTTCTTCTCGAGCGTCTCCGTCGCATTCTCGAACACGCCAACGACTTCGTTATAGATCAGAATCGACGCCTTGGCTCGAGCAGACCCTTCAAAAAATAAATAAATAAATAAATAAATACAAATGAATTGCCACGTAAGTACATGGGCTTAGAAAGAGAACGGGCATGACATCGCACTGCGATCGCGTCGTGTTGAAACTCTCCTCCGACAGAGCTGGAGCTCGATTCTTCCATCGGATCTTATACTTGTTTTGCATGACAAAGACGCCCGCTGCCAATTCGTCGTCTTCCCGTGCTTCCTCTTCGGCTTCGTCCTCTTCCTTCTCGCTCCACTTGGTGGCGTCGGTCGACTGTTCTCCCTGTCGTCCCTCCATCGCGTCGACCGCTTCGTCGATTTCTCTCAGCGCTTCCCTTTCACTCCAATCCGACTTTGGTGGCTCCTTTTCTTCTTTTTCTTCTTTGGTATCGCGTTTCTTTAGCGCTTCCCTTTCGGCTCGCTGCTCTTTGATTTTTTCCGTCGTCGCTTTAGCTTTCTCCTTGATCGCGGCCACTTCTTCTCGCACCTCTTTCTCGATTTGCGCTTCGGTTTTAATGTCCTTCTTTTCTTCTTCTTCTTCGTCTTCGACTTTTTTCTTCGTTCCCTTCTCCTTCTCCTCCTCCTCCATCTCATGAGTCAATCGTTCCAACGCGTGACTCATTTCCTCCGGCTCCTTCGTAGTTCCCTGAATGAGGTCCTCAAACGATTCGGACGACATCCCAAGCTGATTTCGAATGTCTTCCTTGTTTAAGCCCATCGCCTCGAAATCTAGATCAGCAAACCCGGCCAATGGAATCTCGTCGCTTCCTCTCTTTTTCATAACAGGAACGTCCGTATAGCTAGAAGAAAAAATCCATTGTTTTAATTAATTAATTGATGTTTTTTAAAATACCCAAATTGTGCAATAAACTTGAGAAGATTCTTCAATTTAAGTTTCTTTCTAGCTCCCGATTTAAGAGGTTGAACACCGCTAAACTCTTCCGCATTTTTTCGCCTAAAACGAACGTCTGGAATGCTATTCTCGTCAACATCCTTCCCAAAAAAAAAGAGACACGTATATATAAAAAATTGAGATTCTCTTGCACAAACCTCTTCGAATGTCTTTATATCGAATTTCTGCAACGGCACGTAAACGACGAGAAGTTGGTCGACGTAGCTGCTGAAGTAGATCCCTCTTGCAAGTCGACGAACTCTCGCCTGAAAATTCCCATCGCATTGCTCAAGATCTATGTAGGACACGTATAACATTTAAATATTTATTTTTTTCTTCCTTCCTTCCTAACGTACAATCGTGACAAAAAATGACGAGGACGTCTTTCGGCGTATTGTAAACGACGTCGTGATAATTTTCCGGATTAACGACGGTCACGTATTTTTCTGCCACGATAGAACATTTTAATTGACGTCTTTTTCTCTCTCGATTTCTCCCCATTCTTACCGTCTCGCGCTTCGTCGTAGAGAAATTTCGTGCTATTCAAAAAGGAATCCAGGACGTCCTCGTTAAAAGAGTTCGGATCGTCGATGAACTCAAAACGATTCTTTGCGCGAGAGAAAATGTCACAAACCCCCCCAAAATTCTTCCTATTCTAGAATTCTCACCTGTTCTCCATAAATGGCAATTGATAGAACTGGATATCTCTTCGGTTCGTCAAGTCCAAAACGTTTGTAGTGCTTCGCAAATCTCTTCCTGCCCAGAAAACCTCATCGAAGTTCCCCGCACAATATCTATTTATTTCCAAGCCTACATGTTGACTATGACGAAACCAAAGGCGTCGCGATGTTTCCGCGCCAGGAACTCGATCATAGGCATTTCGTCGTCGTATTGACCTGGCATGAGAAGCATGTAGGCGATGTGGAGACCAAAATCGTCGTAGGGTAATCCACCGTCAAGATCAGATAAATGATACTAGATAGACAATAATCATGAGATGGCGATATCTCGCGAGACGTCTTACAAATAATGGAAGCGTGTGAATGTGAACGTATTTGTTCAGTTCGACTTCGTTGAATTTCCATTTGTAGGAGAAAACGGCGCTGTTGTCGGCGTCGACGGCCGGTTGGACAACGACAAAGTGAGCCGTCTTATTGACCAAGGATTTTCTACGACGTACGATATAAAAATAATAATTTTTTTTCTTTTCGACTGGCTAACCTGTCCGGTAAGGTCATATCAGAATTATTCGTGTAGGCCAATATTGCCGCTTTCATCACAGTCACTGCGACCGACATGAAAGCTTTGTGTTCTACACGGATCCCCTCATCATTAATTAATTAATTAATTATTGGTTTTTAAAATATGGTACCGTTATTTCCGTATCGATCCACGTAAATCAACATAGTCGCCTTTTGCTCCTCTTCGGCTTTCGTCAGCAACGCGTTCATTTCTTTCCGATTTTTAAATTCGAATACCTGTTCACTCATGTGTATCCTAAGAAAAAAAATCGACTCGATGGAATATACAGTACAATTCTTCCCCTCTCGATCTTACATAAGGCAATGGGTAAAAAGAGATTGTCGCGTTTCGGCTCGATTGAGCGGTATCTCGATACCCGACGGAGACGTCTGAGTCCTAAGAGATCCCCACCCCTTTGGAGAAAGGGGCGTACGTCGACTCGCGCCAACTCACCAGAAAAGAAGACGCTGTCTTCCCGCAAAGTTGCACAGACGAAATTCGGGTTCCTTTGCGCAGTCGAACTGGAAAGGAAACGAATAGGCAATCGCCACGTCATCGTAAAGATCTCTAAGCGCGAACGGAAGTCGTTTATACGATTCGTTGGCCGATGACGAAGAGATCGAAGTCGGGACGAGCTCCGTTCATGACTTCGTGCAGTGGCGAGTCGACGTCGGGTTCTGGATAGAAAGGCAAAGGTTTTCGTGCTCGTGCATGCGCCTCTCTGAGCTGTTTTTACCTTTGTCGAATCGGACAAGGAGTGATAGGTCGCCGTGCATGTAGACGCTCGGATCGAGATCGCTGCGCTTGATGCGGGGGATTTTCGAGATTTTCAAGCAGTCGATCGTCGCAGCGACGAGGAGAACGAGGACGAGAAACGTCCGAACAACCATGCCGTTTTTTTATTCTTCAAGGTGTGGCTAACGTCAGATGTCCCGGACCTATATTGACACGTCGACCTACCGGCTAATTAGCATGCGTTACATACTATTTATCTATTGTTTTGGTTTTGTCAGTGAGGTAGTGCTGTCGTTTCTATGTCGTCGTCGTCTAAATCAGAAAAGTCGTTATTGATTATCGATGGTACCATCACTGGCATCCTTGATCCTGAAAAATCCATTAAACTATTTTAATAGGCCTGGTTTAATCTACTATGCTACCTGAAGAAGCAGACGTGAATTTCATCCCACTACAAAAAAATCAGTAAGAAGAAAACATTTTTTACTAGACCACGTGCTTACCCAGTGTTTCTTTTGGATTCACTAACGTCATCGTCCATTTCCGTCACGCTAGAAAATTCGTCGTCATCGTCGTCGTCAAAATCATTAGCCATCTTCGCAGGAGCGGCGGCGGGAAGAGCTGATCCCCCAAATAAAGCGACACCTCCTTTGGGTTTTTTGCTCGGATCTGGACTCATAGAAAGACTGGCACTGAGTCGATGAGTCAAGGAAGCAACACGGCCTGAACCCTTTAAAAAACGCTTCCCAAATGCACAAAGGTAAATTTAAACGACGTAGGTTTACTGACCTCCCTTCTTTTGACCTCTATTCTTTTGTCATCGTCGTCGTCGCCGTCGTCGTCGTCATCCTCGTCATCGTCATCATCCATTCTTCTCGGCAAGGACGATGCTGGAATTGTCGGCTCTGCTTTGACCGCGTGCGAAATTCCAGGCAAGTCAAGATCGTCGTCTTCTTCGACGGACTCCGAGAGCCCGCTCTGAGACTCTTCGCTGCAGAAAGACGCATATACAAACCATTGCTTGCAGAAGGAATACACCGCTCTTACCTGTCCCACGAATTGTCGGCGTTTTTTCGCCGCTGATCGTTGGGAGTCGACGAGCGAGGAGGCGGAGGCGGAGGTTCGGTGACGGAGGGAATAGATTTGATCGGCTCGATCGTTTCTCGCCGCTTTATCCCGTCGGGAAGACTCTCGAGATCGGATTCCGTTTCTTCGTCAGAATCGTCGTCGTCCCAGTCGTTGACTATCGTTTTCGTAGCCGGTTGCGGTAGATAGGGTCGAGGTTGAGCGGGAGCTTGTTGAGAAGATTGTTTTCGGGGTTGATTCACTTGCGAGGGTTTTGGAGTGATGGGCGGCTTCGATGCAGCCGCCGCCGCCGCCGACGTCACACTTTGATCCCCCCTGAATCGAGCTTGAACGATGTCGTTCACTTCTTTGAGACAGCTAAACGAAAACATGAATTTTTTAGGGTTTGATTCTTTCTTGAGTCTCGGCCAGCACCTCCTTCGTATCTCAAACACGTTGCGATGTTTCTGACAGCGAAAGAATGAAGTAGAGTTGATAGAAAAGAGCACTCTAATACCTTTGCTAGAACTTCTCTTTCTTTCTCCAAAGCAGACAACTTATCGGCGTATTGAGGAGAAGACAGTCGGCTTGAGCTCTTTACATATTAAATGACTGAGCGAAAAGTACAAAAAACGAAATTTCTGACCGATGGAACGCCTCTCCTTTCCAATTCATGCCCAAAAACGGACGTCAATGCCTTTTTCTCGCGCGATATCACCGCGTCAGAATGTCGGTATCGAGCTAAAGCAATACGAAAATCAGAAAGGCTAAATATGCTTTGTAACACTCGCACTTTGAACGCCAGGATTAAGGGTACGATTCGCCTTAAAAAAAGAACAAATGATCGTATTCCTAATTCAAGTTTTTCCTAATTTACCTCAAAGACTTCGTTCTCCTTTTCCGACCTAAACAACAAGCGTCACTTCAAAACCCCACAACCCTCATATTCCGAACTCGGTTTCCGTTCCGTCGTCGCTCTCAAGCGGCTGTGCCTGCGTAGTCTGCAACGACTCGACTCGAGTTTCAGTTTCCCGACGCGACCTGGAGCTCTCACTTAAAATAGACGGCATCTTTTCGAATTCCTTACTGTTTTATGGAGTCTGCCAAATCTTTGCGCACAGAACCGTTAAAACTCGATACATCCAAACCGTCGTCTTCGTCTTCTTCATTCGGGAAAAAAATTAAACGAGAAAAACATACTAAAGTTGGTCTCACCGGATTCTTCCTCCGTTGTTTCGTCTTCGTCTATTGGTTGAGCTTTTGTAACGGGTTTGGCTACAGCTAAACATGACTATTCAATCTGAAATAGCGTCTCTTTTACCTGGCGTCACATTGACGTCAGCTCGATTTCTCTGCTCGGAAATAATCTTCAAAAAAAGGCAATATCGTATTTGGCCGCTTAATTAATCAATGAACGACAAACCTGATTTAGTTCTTCTAGTCTTTCCTTGAGACTATTCACTTCTTCCGCGTTGTCGTTCTTCGACGAAGTGAGCTGCTCAGCCTGTCGCGTCGATTTGACAAGACTTCGTTGCATGCCGATCAGTTTGGACGACATCTGGCAGAAGAAAAAAATCTCAACAATCAACCCCCACGACTTCTTAAGAACGCGGTCTACGTCATCAAGTTCGGCTCTGTGACTCTCCTCCATTTCTCGCAATCGTTTCTTCCACTTCTTTTCCCTCTTTTTCATTTCGTTTTGAACGCCTTCAAGCTGAAACCGCGCGCCCACCATTTTTATTATATTTTTCTTGAGTACCGATTTCGCAGTGAACTACCGCGATTCGCTATATCGAACCGTGGTAATTCACTGTGAACTCTCTCAAAGTTCAATAGCGAACCGTCCTAGTTCAGATTTTCTCACCGATGTTCTTGCGTCACCAATCTGCTGCTGATACTCCTCCCTTTGCCTTTCCATTTCCTCGGCCTGCTGCCTGCTTTTTAAAACCCCGTCCGCTAAATCATCCTAAAAGACGAAGAATCAGTATGCCAATATAAATAAATAATGGTTTTCTACCTCGAGCTCTCCAAGATGAGAGGCTTTGTTTGCTATGAAGAAACGCATAGATTATTATTATTATAGAGCCTCGTCACTGCATAGACACCTTGTGTAATTTTCAGTTTATCTATTTCCTGCAGAAAAAATGCTGACGCTTTGAAATATGAGCGCACGTGTCTTTTCTACCTTTTGCGCTTCTTCCCTGTCTCTTTCCAAAGAAGAGATTTTTTGATGCAGATCATCCATTTCCACCTAAACGATTATTGAATCGACGCAAGGTTTTGAAAAGCGATTCGCATTCCTTTTGCCTATCCTCGCGCGCTCGCCATTCGGAAATTTCGACGTCTCGTTTTCGCATCATGGCATCCTCCTATATCCAATCATCCCCACGTGCAAAAACAAATAGATTCTCTATTACGTTCTGTTTCATCTCCGCTTTCAAATTCTCCTCGACAGTCAACATCTGTTGGCGCATGTTCTCCATCGCAGACTCCAGCTCAGATTGGGCGTCGGCCTTCGCCGTCTGCAGAGCAGTCTCCCTACAAGTTCACATCCACAAAAAACGTTATTATAATACGTAGTGATTCTACCTCGCTGCGTCGACTGCGTGCTTCAGTCGATCGCTCTTCTGCTGCATCAATCCATCGGTCAGCGTCAAACTGATCTGTTCCCCGTGCCGACGTTGCATGTGACTCTGCAGAAAGGCGCCACTGATGAAAGCCTTGGAGCAGAGCGAACACTAATAGAGGAAATAAGGAATAATAATTATTGATCGTTCTGAGCTCAACCTTGTGATAGCCGTTGGCTCCGGCCTGCATTAGGCTCTGAGCTGCCTGTAGCATTTTTCGTCGTTTGCGATTCTCCTTTTTGACGGTCACCAATTCCTGTTCGCGATGAGAAACGATTTGTTTCAACTCATTCTCCGCCTTCGTCGCTGTTTCCAATTGCTGTGAGACTACTTTTAGTTCGGACTCCATTTGCTTTTGGCAATGCTATTCACATCGACCTTGTGCGACTATGTGATACAAGCATGCACTATATTTCTGTACCAGCACGTATTCTATAATCAATTGAGCCAATCGAAAAACTTTGACGAAATTCGGATCAACAGACAAACCCTCCTTGTAATCAAACCAGAGTGGTTTTCACTACTCATTCTGTCGAACTAGTCATCCTACCTCTTTTTCGATATCACAGAACGCGACGTTCATGACATTGTCTTGAAGAATTCTGACGTCCAAGTTGCGAGTGACTCTCTCGATGTCGACGGCCGCTGTTCGCGCAAACAAGACGTTTCATATTGGGAGTAATGCGTTTTCGATGTCAGCGCTTACCAATCGCTCGCCAATCGACGCGAACTCGTCGCCGTTTGAAGAGCGACGAAGTCGCAGCTGAGAAAACGCCGATAAACGAGACTGCTGCTAAACCGAGAACGCCGCCTACCGACTCTACGACTGTCCGTTGGCGCGTTTTCGACTGGGTTTAGCGGCTGGAAGGCGGACATCGTAATAAGCTTTCCGTTGGCGTTGGAAACGCCCGTACTGTAGCGTGCGCCATCCTACGTCGGAATCCAAGTCGTCTGCACGAAAAAAGGGTCTTTTTTAGCAAACGTCTAAGAATAAAGCTGTTCGATTTTTGAAACCGCCAGGATAATCGAAGATGGCAGCGATTCGTCCACTAACACTCGCGCCGCCACCTCTTCGCACGCCCTATTCCTACGATTCGTCGCTAAAAGGTAATGCACCTCTCGAAAAACAAATAGCCGACTCTCAACGCGAACCCAAAGTCGACGTTCGCCTGTGCGAACCGCTCTGGAGCGTCAAACGGACGCCGGGCGAAATTGCAGTCGCCGTACTGGCGCACTGCACCGTTATCGAGGCCATAGCTCGCTCCAAAGCGGGAGAAACGGTCAGTGCCGCCTCGCTCGTAACGGCGCTTTCGAAAGCCTAGTGCGTAGGTCGCAAAACGTTGGAGAAACGCTTCGGCGACGGCGGAGAGCCGAAGTACGGTACCGTAGCCTTTTCGAAGCGTTTTCTAATGCGTGCAGTTCTGCCTATCGTTCGTCAAGTGCGGGACCTTCTCCAACAACTCCCCGTACCCGAAACCGACATACCGGTAAATGTGACGTCAGAATTTGAACTCCGCGGCGTTGTGACGTAATGCTGTAGGCGTACCTTGAATACACGGGCATCGACTCTCTTTTCCCGCAAGCGGCTGCATTGCTCGAAAGGGGAGAAGACACGAACGTTCTCGAAGAGGAAAGCGCCGTTGATTCAGACGGTTCTCTAATAAAAAAAATTAAAATTTCAAAAAATTTATTTATTATGTGCAGCCTACTTTTCGAACGTGGCGGCGCTGAATCAACTCTTTGCGACGAGCAAGCAGATAGGGCACGACGTCAATCATCAGGCCAATCACAAGTACATGGCCCATCAGACGGCTCTGCTCCACGTACTGGAAACAGTTCTCTTTCTCCTCCCTATGACGTGATTTTCTTCCACCAGCAATGTCTCGCTCAAATGCTACCCTTCTTTTCGAAACAAAAGACGAGTATCGAGCAGAATTTCAAGGCAATCAAGGCTTCGTGCAACGTCGAAAAGGACGACAATGACCCCAAGCCTCATCTTCCGGATCACCTCAAGGAATGGATGACTCGGATCACCGATTCCATACAATTGACTGTGGCATCGTTTCCCGATGAGCTAACCAAAGCGATTCAGCCTGTTCTAGATTTTATAGAATTGCAGGCAGACATATGAGAGCGTTTTAATAATTATAACGATGATGATAATAAAAGACGGTTTCCCCCTTGTTTACTTCTTTTTCTTTCCCTTCTTTCCCTTCTTACCCTTTTTGCCCTTCTTACCGCTCTTCGGTCCCTTTTTCTTCTTCTTCTTGCTATACGGACCCAACTGATGTCGTACGAGAATCCCGCGCCACCAGGCCTGCACCTGAAAAACCACGGCCTCTTAGGACGAAATCATAATAACGTGATAGGCGTGAGTACTCTCGTAGCGGCTCGCGCTTGCAATGCCTCCTGTTCGGCCCGCCGTCTTTCCTTTTCCTTTAGAATGCGATCGTCAACGACCACTTCTTCATATTCGTTGTACTGTCAAACAATCAATGTTTCTATATCTCGCGTTTTTTTGTTCTCTTACTTTGTCAGTGAGTTCCTTTAGCCGAACCATGTCGTTGTCTCTTGCCGACTATAGAAGTCGTAGTAGATTGGGTGCTTGTGTTGACTTCTTCGCTCACCTTGAGTGCGTCCAACTCGTCCTGTTTGGCTTGCACGTCTTTTTCGTGCTTGTTCATCCAGTGCTCGACTTGAGCTGTCAAGTCCTGGTGGGGAAAGGTTGGAATTGATAAATATTCAGATACTGACTCTTACCTCTTGATGTTGTTTGAGAAAACGCTTGATTTCTGCGTGCACTTTAGCCTCTTCCGCAATATTCCGAGTCAATTTCTAAAACACGTTCAATTCTACGCCGCCGGTCTCAATTATTTATTTACAAACCTCCGCTTCGGCTTCCATTTCACTCTCGCTCATCTGGCATTTTTTCTGCGTGCTGCTCACCCTCACGTCGGCGTCCTTTTTCAAGTACTTGCTCTCCATGCTCGTCTTGGCCTTCATCTCTTGCAGCTGATCCTTCAAATGAGCAATCTTTTCATTACACACCTAAAAAAGAAAATAGAATTCAAAAGATAATCGCTATTAGTCGACTCACTTGGAGCTCTTCTTCTCGCTGTCTCCTCGCTTCGATTAATTTCTCCTGGAGTTCTCGAACGCGCTGTCGACATTCTTTCTCCCTATGGAACGATGACCGTTTTTCCTCTATTTTTTTTGGACGCTCTCCTTTGCCTTTTAATCATTTCCAGTTGGTTTTTCTTTGCTCCATTCTCCTCCTGCACGGTGCGAGTCAAGTTGAAAAACGAACGCTCGTTGTTTAACTCGGTCAACGTGCTAGAGAGAACGTTCTGTAAAAACATCCTAGGGAAACAAAGTCGTTCCTTCGAGAAAAAACTCATCTCCGTGTCTCCTAGCAACCTGTCCTGTTGCATCTTTTGTAAATTCTCCGAGGCAGACGTGTCCTTCTGCTGATTCATAGCCTTAGAAAGAACTGAAAAATAACAAATTAATTAATTAATTAATTAAATTCCTAATAAATGAATAAATACCTCTCGTGCTATTCTTCAGCGCTCTATTCAGATCGACCAGCTCAGCATTGATGTCCTTTTTGCCACCGCCCCCTTCGACTCCTTCCCTCGCGTCCAGTAGCTACGTAACGCGTCTCAACGGCATTTTTTTTAAATAGTCTAGTATTCGAACCTCTTCGTAGCGCGTTTCCAGCATCTTTTGCCCTTGGAGAATCTGCGCCAACTCGCTCGCCTAAACATTCGACGATAAACGAAGCCGAAGCGCTTGTCGTCGACGCGCGCGAACCGAATCTCGCGTGTCCTGGCGGCCTCCAGCCGCGTCGTGTATCTGCATCACGCTTCCCAGCACGGACAATTGATCGACGCAGTCTTCGAGCACGGCCGAAATGCATTGGCCTTCGAGCAATGACAGAACTGGAGCCGCCGGCTGAGATCGCGACGGATGAACGGTCGCCATGTTTTGGCGTTGCTAAAGGCAATCTCCCGTAAGTCTCCCCCGGATGGGGCATGCCTTCGCTCTTTCGGAGGAGGCTTATTCTCTTTCTTTGCCTCTTTCTCGTCTTCGGCTGTGATGCATAGAATCGTACTGAATCAAAAAACACTCGTGTAGACGTCTTTACACTTGAGCTGAGCCCCCTTCTTTCTATTTCTTTCTTACTTTGGCTATGATGAGAAGTGCAGCGAGAAGAAAAGCAGCTTGCAAAAGCTGCAGACGTGTTTTTTCGTATACACTTGATCTCTGAGCCAAAAACCAGAAGACATTCCTACACCAGAGGAGGCAACTTAACGTTCGCGTCCTCCCCACCAGGAGACGACTCCCCCTCCCCACTACCACCCACTAGCGGCCGAGCAAAGGTCACAGTACCCCGTCTTCCTTGAACCGAGTGCACAAAGGGCTAGAAAAAATAAATGATTAATTAATTAATAATACAGTTGTGGCAAATTTTAATAATAAGTTTCTTTTTACTCCGTCTTACTTGATATTGAGTGATGTTTCTCTGAAAGTCTCCCAACGTCAGTCCGTATTGCGCGTATCGATCCTCGGTTAGCGGCGTCGTCGTAGGGCCACGAGGGACCCTCTCCTTTTGCCCTTGGGCAATCCTTCCCGAAGCGGCGACGACGGCGTCGCCGCGATGTCGTCGGGCGCGATAGAAGGGCTTTCGACGTCGCTGATGCTCTCGCTTGGAATCCAAGTCGTATAGCCTAATCACACTGCGAGGAGGTCTGCTGACGACGTTCGACGGCGGCGGCGGCGTTCGCATTCGATTGATCTGCATCGAATTGGCTATCGGTTGAGAACGCGACGGAGGCTCGTTCTCAAACGCCAATGCGGCGCCACCGCCGCTTCGTCGAAACGGAGGAGCTCTCGCCGCCGTGCCGTATGAACGCACGCCGAACGAAAGTTCCGATTCGAAATCGTCTTGACGAGCGAATTGATTCCATTTCGAAAGCCCGTAACGGGTCGGCGGCACTTGGAGCTCGCGGACGGCGGCGGACGTCTCGTATTCAGAAAACTCGGGTTGCTGTAGAATTCCATTATGAAGACGCTTGTATCCGTAAAGTTTTCCGCGGCTCTGCGGTGACTGAGAATACCGAGTCTCGTCCGCAAAACCTTCAGTCGGCGTGTCGCCGGCTCGCTGCCGTTTTCTTCGTTTGGACTCTTGACGTCGAACGTCTAAATCTGCGAGGCCAGTATCTCTTCCGAACGGCTCACTGCGAGAGCCGATAGGTGTCCCCTCGTACGTTATTCGTGGACTTTGAGTACCAATAGCGCCGAAGTTCTGTTCGCCTGTGATCGGCGACGGAAGAGCAAGTGGATAATGGGGTTGAGAGATATCGCTGTCGGAGGTAAGAGCAATGCCATCTAGATCTTCATGCCAACGATTCGAAGCCGGTCTTTGCGCTTCCGAGATAGCGAGTGCGCCACGAGGACGATTTACAGTGCTGCTGTCGTCTTTTTGTCCAAGTTTTGTTAGTGGCGCATTTGCACCGCTATAGCCGTTCTTTTGTCCAAGCCTCGTTGGCGGCTCCTTTGCCCAGCGATTTGTACCGCTATTGTCGTTTTTTTGTTCAAGCGTCGATGATGGCTCATTTGCCCAGCGATTTGTACCACTATTGCCGTCCTTTTTTCCCAGCCTTGTTGGCGGCTCCTTTGCCCAGTGATTTGTACCGCTCTTGTCGTTCTTTTGTTCAAGCGTCGATGATGGCTCATTTGCCCAGCGATTTGTACCGCTATTGCCGTTCTTTTTTCCCAGCCTTGTTGGCGGTTCCTTTGCCCAGCGATTTGTACCGTTCTTTTGTCCGAACTTCGTTGGTGGCTCGTTTGCCCAGCGATTTGCATCGCTATTGTCGTTTTTTGGTTCAAGCCTCGTTGGTGGATTATTTTCCCAGCGATTCGTATCGCTATTGCTTTTGCTACTGCCGTCGTCCTTTTGTTCAAGTCTGACTGGCGGCACGCTTGTCCACCGGCTCGAAGAAGGCAAGCTTGAATTTCCAGAAAAATTCTAGAAAGAGAGCAATGTGGAAATGTGCTTATAATACGTTTTGCGCCTTTTACACCTTCGCTTCTTCTTGTGTTTTCATTAGAGCATTTAGAACGGCTTCCATTTCCATTTTCTTCAAACGTCGACGTCAAAATTAAATCACTAACAGCATAAAAACTTACTTGGCTAGTAACTTGTCGCAGAAAGAGGTCATTTGCAGTTTGGAGAACTAGGGGAGAGAGAAAATGAAAAAAGGTTCAATATTTTCGTGCACCGTTCCGTGCACCGTTCCATACCGTCAATGCAGTGAGCACCGATCACGGCCAGAGCGGTCGAAAACGGGTGCCTTTTAAGTATGCCTGCGTCGGTCGCTTCCAGCACAAAGCACTTTCTTTCTGGCAAAAGATGACGACTGGATTCGTCGTCCTCGCAACTACTATTAGCAGTCAAGTAGGGCTGATGTTGCTCCTGAAAAAAAAACGTAGAAAAACATTTCCCTAGACTACGGATCTAATACGTCTTCAGGAAGATCTGTTCGTAAGCGACGAATCAGAGCAGCAGCTTTCAAGCCTAAAGACTTCTCTACGACGTCTACTGGACCTGAAGTAAAACACGCACCTTCGCTGTCAACTAAAGCAGACGCTTTCTGAACAAATCTGCTAATTATATCCGAGATCCTTGACACCTGTCGCGTCATATTGACAACCAAAAAAAAGAGATCTTCATTTCTCACCGTTCCGTGAACGTACTGACGAAGGCTACTGCCGTAGACGTCTTCAAACAGCCAATCCTGCTGTTCTTCTGCGCGGGCGTCGCCGAATTGCAACATATACTCTAACTTTTCTTTGATATCGTTCGCCAATCGTTCGCCCGTGAAGCGACATCCCTCGACGTCGATACCAGAGTCGTCGAGGACGTCATCTCCGGCGGCGGCGGCGGCAACGACGACATTAGGCTGAACACCTAAGAGAAACTCTGCATCGTCATCGAATCGCTCCTCCGAGTGCTCTTCGGCTGGAGCCTTGCTCTGCTGAACAGACGCTACAGCGGACCGCGACTGACGTCGTTCGACGTTTTGAAGAAGTATTGAAGGATTCGGTTCCAGCTGCTCCGCGATCTGTTCCTCCTCTTCCTCCTCCTCCTCCTGCTCTTGTGGCGGCGAAAGGATGGCCAATGGCGACTGATTCCGGTCTACTATTTGCCGTTGTCGCGTCGAGTCGCTCTCGTCTGCAAAATTCGGACGCCACACCGTCGAGATGATCTGGTTGGAATTCCACGACACAAACGCTTCTTCGTCTGAAAGAGAAGAGCATTCGGTCAAGTTTCAATGCCGTTTTATTTTAGAGGAACCGATCGTGTTTTTGTCGTCGAGTAATAATGATACTTCGGGTTCGCTGTCACGGTCTCCGACAGAAGCCAAAGGTTCGTCCGCCGTCTCGACCAAGCCTCGCTCTTCTTGCCTCGACTCAATCGGATCATCTTCAGTTGGGTTTTCTTCGTTACAGCTTTTCTCGCGAAACAGCGTTCTTTTCTCCGTCTCTAGTGCCTCGATTTTCTGCATAATAGCAAACACGAATTCAAAAGAGTCAATTCATTCTAAATAGGTACAAACTCTTTCGGCGCACTCCAGCTGCAGTTGTAGCTTGGCAATCTCGGTCAAAAGCTGACCATCGCTTTTCGTCCGAGCAACGTCAGAATTCTGCCACAACAGAATTAATACCTCTATCTCGCCTTGCTTTCACATGCAAATACGTTTGTAGACTGGTCTTTAATTTCTCGTGGTTCCTCGGGCCGGGGCGCTATTTTGCTTATCTTCTCTTCCTTCTTATCTTCGTCGTCGATAATGTTTTCAGCTCGCGCGCCGTCAATATCAGACTCGCTCTTTACCACGGGCTCGCTCTTTACCACGGGCTCGCTCTTTACCACAGACTCGCTTTTCACCACAGACTCGCTCTTCACCACAGACTCGCTGTTATCTGGCAATATTTCCGCTGTTTCCTACTCAATTCGCTTCATATACAAAATGCTTTATGCAGTACAATACACAATTTATCTACCTCTTTTTGATTATCTATCCCACGTCCATGACTTTTACTCGGCTGCATTTGATACTTGACATCGTGAAGTCTTCTTTCCTGTATCAACCGAAGAAAGTAAAGTTGTGTCTCATGCAGTTCTTTGTCTACCAAGTCTGTCGTTCGCTTTTGTTTCGAGTCGAGTTTCTCCAGCAATTCGCGTTCCACCGTACCGGCCGACAACAGGGCGTCGCTTTTTTCGTACAACTCACCTCGTAGGCGTCGTAGCTCTTCCTCGAAACGCTGCTCCTTTTTCTTCGACTCGCTGTGAGCGATTTCGTACGCGAAGAGTTTCTATCGAATTCTTTTTTTACACAGTGTCAGACTTGGAATCGAATATTTGGAATTACGCCTTGTAACGATTTGTATTCGTCTCGCTGCTTCCTGCTGTCAAAATGAAGTCTGAAGAAACAATACCTAATTAGGGAATTTGACTAGGTTTTTATACCTTTCGATTAACATGGACTTTTCGTCTATAGTTCGTACCATGGCATGCATTTTCTCGATCATCTCGTTCAAATCTATTTTACTTGGCATTTTAAAAATTCGTACGGTATGGCGTTGTCATGCCTCGATCTCCATCCTCTCTGACTCCTGTTAGCAATTGGCAGATTTCTGCCGCGGCGTTTTTCCACATCTTTGCATCGCTCTTTGTTATGCTGCTTGCTATCGCCGCATTTAATTCTGCATCCAAATATCGACTCACACTCACGCAAATGTAACAATCTCGCCTTTATTGGTCTTCGTTTGAGACGTGTCGGCTGCAGTCTTTGCTGCAAGAAGTTCGACCTCTAGTCGCTTTTTTTCACTGCAAAACAAAAGTGGCTCGATCATAATAGAACAGCTACTCGTTTGGGCACCTCATCAGCTCTTGCACAGACTGTCCTAGAGAAGCGACTTTGGAAATTTGCTCCTTCACTTCGTTTAGCCTATCTGAGGCATTTTTTCCGTTCTCCAACGCCTCTCTACACCAAGGCGTCATGCCATATAATACGTATGATATGCGCACCTTAACGCTTCGCTACTGGTTCCAGCAGGCTATAGAAAATAACGCGAGGAAATATACTTAAGATAGAAATTGCGAGTACCATTTCGTCAATGCGAGAAACGTTAAACCACTAAAGAAAGTACAGTAAATGTGCTATCACGAAGAAGTGCGGTGGTACTGACGTCTTGAAGAGAGTTGAGTATCTAGGCAAAATATTCAAGGGGATACACTGTAGAAATAGGGCGATTATTGTACCTCTTCTCTTTCATTACATATACCGGTGTAGTCGTGTATCAAAAGCCTAATATTGGATCTGAGCTAAACAAGAAATCATCCAAAAAATTTGATTTAATAAATAATAAGTGCAATACCTCAGCATTGTCCAGAGTGGACGTCTGAGATCCAATACTAGACACGTAGTCCTTTTTTTATGAAAAACAAAAGCGTCAGTTGGAGCCCATGAAGAAACTCACTCACCTCGGGCCGACCATGTGAATCTGAGCCTTCGAAATCGCTCAGAAGCTGAGGCAGAATATTTAGAGATATTTCGATTTCGTTTTCTCGTTTCTCGCCTGCGCCATTCGCCCCGTGATGTCTTTAATGTGATCTTCTGTCTTCTTTGCTTTGGTTTTCGCTGCGTGAACGCGGATGACGCGCGAAGGTGATGGAGCAGGGTGACCCAGAAGGGGCGGAGCAGGACTAATTGCCACGCCCACGGTCGCGTGGTGTTCGCTGAAGCGATCTTCCAAATCGCCGCGTTTTTTCGGATTTCGAGGCGATCCCATCGGTCAGAATTCACAGCGAGTCGATACGAAGCGCTTGGAAGGCGCAACTAGACGACTTTACGAACGCGGTACCCACAAGAAACGCCTCCCCATTGTGAGGTCATCTATAAAAGCATGCGCTTGCCCAATAGTAATTGGACACGGGCTCGCCCTTCACGTTACACAGCCATCGATCGCTTCCTTAGGTGTGCCGATCTGTGTTAGAGTAATGTGAAAGTGCCTTAGAAGACGCCTTGCGTGTAAGCCTCACCCCACCGCCAACCCAACCTGCCTGCAGTCTAGAGCGAGAGGAGAGAGGAGAAAGGGGGCAGTGACCAACCGGAGAAGGAACCCAACCGAGGAACCCAAACCGAAGAGCGTAGCCAACCAAGCAGCCAGTCGCCTCGAAGTTAGCTACCCGTCACTGTATCCCGCGAGCCCGTTGTTCCGTACGGCCCTGCTGTGAGCAGGATGCCATCATTTTTTTTCCTTATACGATACTACGAAAGCGGCGTGCGTATATCTGTAGACGTCTCGATGCTCGAACTAAGTCATCGATAGCATGATTGTGACCTGCGCGCGCGCGCACGGCTCGTTAGCGCGATTTGCATTCGACGTGCGATGCGTTCTTACCTGCTCTGGCGTTGGAACGCCGATGATCTGCTGCTCCTCGTCGGTGTAGTTATTGGCGACGAGTTTGGATAACTGACGATACGATTGCAGCGCATTTGCCTTCAAAGTTGCCACTAGTAGCGCGAATTATTTTTTTTCGATTTACGCCGTACCTTTATTGGCTTGAAGAGAATGTACTCCGTGTCCTTGTTCGCCAAATAGAGCGACATTCTCTTGAGAACGATAGGCAGGCGATCCTTTAGGAGCCTATAGTTCGCATTGACGATGCCGTGAACTTTGTCTATAATTCACCCTAATTCGCACTTCAAAGAAAACTCAATTGTTGTACCCCTCACCTGGGCTCCCAAAACTCTGCTTCCACGCTACTGGAGTGGCGCTAGGCTTCGAAATGACCGCTTCCGCCTTCGTAGGATACGTAAAACGAATGAGAGATACGATCCTGCGCTCTCCTACTTTTGCTTGAAACACTCGGATAGGTTCCGTTAGCGCGTGAGACGATGTCTGAATGAATTCTTCACACACGGTCTTTAGGGAAGTATCTACACTCTACACGAACAAACTATGAAACTACTCGGACAGTATCAAGATAGAAATTGAAACCTTTCTTGAGTCCAGATAATTTTCTTTCAATTGGGGCTGTCCCTAGACAGAAAGGGTCAAATAAAAAGTGAAAGTATTCTGTACGTACTTCTAGAAGAAACTCGAGAAATGCATTTTGTTGGTTGAGCAAAAACAGATTATTTCTGTGGCTGATTAGACTCTGAGCGGCGGCTAGGTGAGAGGATTTTTAGTCAAAAGCACAATATGCACCCCACGGCGCACTTCGAAGTTTGCTGAAGTCAAGCGAAACCTCTTTGACGGTAAAATCGACGTCAAACGGTGCAATTTGTTCGCGCAATATGAGCAGATGCTTTATGAGAAATAGCTGCCCATCCATGTGACCCTAACAGAACGTAAGGGACATATAAAAGACGCAATATCCATTGACTCGCCTTTCTCGCCACAATGCTCACCGACGCCGTCTTGAGCGACCGAATACACTCAGCCAAGACCTCTTGAGCGATGCCTTCAAATATAGGCTTCTACAGAAGGAAAGGATTTTTTTGTGACAAACATCAAAGGCTTCTTAGTCTCAGTATTTACGTTAATACACCTATACAGTTTAGACAGGCATACGAGAGTTCTTCTGACCGTCGGATACCACATGGCATGCTGATTCACCGGGGCTGATTGACTCGACAGATCGGATTCTCCCTTTTCACTCTACGCATACAAGTAGAATTGGACACACTGGTAATCAAATCAACAACACTACTCGAATTTCGAGTTTTTCTGGGTAGGCAAGGTCACCCGGTGCCGCCTTGTAGTTAGCAATGTCGTTCTGTATATAGATCTAGTGCACAAAAAATGATTTGTGTCTGTTGAGTTTTGCGCGTTCGTTTCACTTACCTGAGCCCGATAGACGAGTCTTTCCTGTACGTCTTGAAGCATCTGCGAGACTACCGTACCAAAAACGGACAGCTGCTCGACTAACAATCAAAACTAGACACCAATTTATTTATTTATGTGAATTTTCACTGACGCTTCTGTTGAATGTGATCTTCGAGCATTTCCACCTGTAGAGACATCAATGTCAATTGAGGAGGACGAAGATAATATTGTGCCTCGCCTTGAGAATGCTGCACAGCTCCGCCAGCGTTTCAAGATGATTGATGTGTATAATAAGAGGACGCACGGAATCATATAAACAGGACGACAAACTTTCCAATAAATTACTGAAGAACAAAACTACGTATCCCAAGTGCATTCACTGCGCATCAAAGAACTCACTCGAGTGCCTCGCTAGGTTTAGTAAAGAAGTGAAAATAAAGCTGATGCTCGTCCTGACAGAGACGAACCATAAACGCGCAGCCAGCCCGTAACTAGGAATCGAACACACAGAACTAAACAAGACTTCCACTTACTCTCTTTCTATACCAGTGCGCATTTGTCCTTCTCGTGTTCCTTCAGCATTCGCTCGACGGTCATTTGGATGCTCGGCTTGAGCAGCTGCAGTCGATTGAGTCCGTAGCACTGTTGGCAATCTTGCAGAACCTGAGCATAGCTGAGTCGTTTAAAAAAATCGTTATGTAATCAATTGTTTAGTTCTATTGGATGTTTTACTCTTCGCTTGAGCTCGCCCTCTGCTCAATCTGCTCCATTAGATTCTAGTAAAAACGGTTCCTTTGCGACAAAACCCTAAAGGAGACTATCGATCCTCACGTACCTTAATCTTAGAAGAAATAAAACGGAATTTCCCGTAAAAAAGAGAAAAGGAGGAGTCGGTGTGATAAGGCGGAGCCCCCTACAAATGGATCCCCAATGAATAAACCGCCGATTTTTTCGTTCCATTTGCCTTGCCTTTGGTGGCATGACTTGCTGCGTCGTTCCCCGAAAGAGATTGACAACGTGAGATCGCACGAGACTGAGTGCCCGCGCCAAGCATCGTTGAAAGCGAGCCTGATACTCGGCCGATTCCTTGAAGTGAGACTGAGAAGAGAAAGAGGATTACGCTAAAGAAATCTCGTCCGCTTCCTTAGTTAACCAAACGTACGTGACTTTTCAAAAAGGCGACGCATTCGTCCAGCCGAGCCAATTTCGGGACAAAGGACGGATCTACGACGCTGAAGGACGGCGAAGCAAATTTCTAGAAGATGGATTATCTCAAGAAAAAAACCTCTCTGAGAAGATAACGAAAACCTGATTGAGTTCTTCAACTTCGTCGAAATAGGCCAGCTTGCTTCGTATGCTTTCGGCCACTCGAACAAGCTTCGTCTAAGGAGAACTTCCAAATTCGTCCCTTTGTTCGCGTCCGCCTACTTGGTCTTGAAGCAGATGATCGCACGCTTCGTGGAGAGCTTCTGTTTTCGTTGCAACGCTCATATATCGATTCTCGAGTTCGTCTAGCTGTTCCACAGCGCTTGTCACCTCGGCCAGAATTTCGTCGCACTTGCGCCGGTAGACATTTAATTGATCAACAGCCAGGCTAACAGTTTAATTATTTAATTCAATTAAAATTTTTAGAGAATACCCGTGTGGAGAGTCCTCTTCTTCGGTGAGTCCATCTTCGATGTCGGAGTACCACGAATAAAACTGCGAGGCATATCAATCGAGGACGCCTAGCTCTTCCAAGCGACTCCCTACCTCGTGTATAGTTCGAATTTCCTTGCGACCCAATAGCAAGGGAAGCGACGACGGATCCGAATCGACGGTGGCGTTCTGACGCGATAGAGGCAACATCAGTTCAGATGGGAGCTGTTTGAGAGTTCGAACGAATAATTCGTCGCGATTGGAGAGCGAGCGACGCTCACGTTCTCCGAAATAGCTTTCTGGGCCGCTGTCGCGGCCATTATTGCCAGGCAACTTTCTTTCTGCTCGTCGTCGAGAACGGCGAGACCGTTTTCCCACGACGTAAGTCGTTCTCTCGAATCTTTGCTGGCCGACATCGACGTACGGGCCCCTCCTAGACGAACCCCGCACGCTTTTTGAAATTCCTCCACAAAGCGATGCGAATTTAGTCGTTTTCGCGATTTCGAACATTTACGGACGACGACAAACTATCACGCGCATACCGTACGCACTTCTAGTACAGCAAAACACACAGACTCATTGATTCAGGAAAAAAAGCACGGAAAACGTACGTACATCGAAAATGAGCCTACTCCGCCTCTGCATCCCTGCGAGGCACCCAAATGAGTGGGCCGGAACTTTGCCTTATTACTTCCTTTGCATTTCTGTAGATCTCTTCATAGCTATCCCCAGTAACGATCCCTACAGATAAACAGTCGACGTACAGCAGGAAACTTCAAGGATACCTCAAAACGTACCGGTAAAGTACTCGGCAAATTCTTGTTCAAGTTTGCCAGCTCGTTCAAAGACCTTCTGCACGTGCTCCTCACTACTGCGTTTATCTGAGATCATATCCCTGGTGCAAGAGACGAGAACAGTACAGAACATTTCCCTCTCTCTCTCTCCCTCTCCTTCTTACTTAACAGCAGCTACAGACTTTAGACGAATAAAAATAGCAATGGGGTAAAGATTGGCGACTTGAAGACGCTTGATGGCGTAGCCACTCACATCCAAAATGCAGTGTTTGCCCTTAGGGATTCCAGATGAGGCGCGCCGCCGCGCTACTCAAACTCCCCTCTCACCTGTAGAGCGACGTCTCGCACTGCCACAACGCTCGTCCCGTAAAGATTCTCGTTGTACTGGCCCGCTTCGATGAACTCGTGATTTTGTATCGACCTTTCCATGTCCTCGCGGGACACGAAAAAGTAGTCACGAGAATCCACCTCGTATTCGCGCGGCGATCGCGTCGTATCTGACGTTAGGGCGAGAAACACTCCAAAAACTAAACAGACGAAATTCTTGTTTTGCTTACGTGGAACGCAACTGCCATATTCTTCAGGAAAGTCCTGAATCAGATCGTCATTGATTCGATCTTTGATGGGGCCCAGAACAATAACAGGCCGAGCGTAGGCGACTGTGTGAAGAGAGAAAAAGACTTTGCATCTATCTTAGATCAATGAGAAAAAAATCGCTACTCTGCTCTTGAGTGACTTCTTCGTAGGATAAAACGGCTTCTTCTTGCTCTGTCGTTGCCATAGATATATAGGTCAAATGAGTGTAAGTAAAATGGACTCACTTTCTTCTTTCGCTTCTTTGTGTTTCTTCCGGAAAAAAGGAAGCTTCTTCGCAAAATTGAAACTTCGCTTTCGACTGCGGCCTCCGCCGGGGCTCTACGCGGAGTCATTCTCACCCAAAAAAAATCCTCGTACTCGAACAAACTCGCCTTATCGTCCGCGGTTCCAGCGCGAGAAAATTTCACCGATTTCTGTCTAGACCGTTCTCTTCTCTCGACTCTAATTCCCTCTCTCAAAACGTTCTCGAACACGCGCGCCCGCGTCTACGTTTACCTCTTTTTGCTTGGTATGACTCCCGCGACGTCGTCCTGTCGTCCGTCGGGTCCGATGAGCCTCGCCTGCCACCATTCGTCGTCGCTTGCGTTAATCACGTGAAGAATGTCGCCGTGTTGAAAGCTCAGACCGGCACTCGGCAAACCGGAGTCGCGATTCTTGTCGTAATCGAAGAGAGCACTGAAATACAGATGTCAATATATTAAATATTATTATTTATTTAATAGTCTTACCGCACAAACAGCTCTTTCTTATTGGACGGTTTAAATGGGCTCGGACTGGCTGCAGCCCCTTGAGCTCTTTCCCTCAAATCACTCAACTTCTTCTCATACTCCGCATATTCTAAAAAAAATTAATCCAATCTCCTCCCCCTCCCCCGTTATCTTTCTCCTACCGTTTGGATTATATTGAACGACCATGGTCACAGTGCTTCCGGCTCCTTTCAGCGCCAAGGCGGCGTCCTCGTGCGTCGCCAATCTCATGTCCGCTCCGTTCACCTCTATGATCTGATCGCCGCGACGCAGCATTCCGCTTCGATCGGCAGCGCCGCCAGCCAAAATAAACGAGATGAATATTCCTTCTCCATCTTCGCCTCCGATGATGTTGAAACCCAGTCCCGTGGAGCCTTTCTTCAATTCGACGGTGCGCAAATCCCTGGGAAAGAAGAAGAGATAAGAAAAAAACAATAGACATGTATTAGTCCATGTCACCTGCTCGCCCTAGCAGCGTCCACCTTAGTGGGGCTAGCACTTTCCTCGTACGACGCTACACTCACGTCAACTACTTGATGCTACCAAAACACACGTGATATAAATCAAACAGCGTTCCTTCCTTGAGTCTTACAGGCATGGGGCTTGACGTGACGACTGGCTGAGAAAACGCGCCGTCATTCTCATCCTTCTTAGCCTTTTCCACGAGCAAAATAACCGTCTGATCGGTCATCTTCAGAGCTTGAACGGCTTCCTCGTGCGTGACGTTCTCCACGCTCCCTTCGTTTACCTGAGAATTCCCAATAGATCTAACAATCTCACTTGATAGATATCATCGTACCCGCAGTATTCTATCACCGACAGAGAGACGACCGTCTGCGGCTGCGGCTCCCGTATCAATAATCTTTGTCACGAATATGCCGTTGTCGCCAGGAATGTGCTGGTTTCCAACGCCACCGGCAATGCTGAAGCCAAGCCCTAAGAAACTCTTCTTCTAAACTGTATATGATGATGATGATGATGATATGGGACTTGCCTTTTCCGGCTTTCACCAGTTTAATTTCGTGAATTCTACCTTCTCCCTTTGGACTCGTCGCCATCTCGACTAGAAGCACTTTCCGTTTGACCAACTATGAGGATGCGGTCAGAGAGAGAGGGGGGGGAGGTCAGGAGGAGGAGACACATACGAGTATGACTCGATTTCCCGCATGTCTCAAGGCATCAACTGCCTCTCCGTGAGTCACATACTTCAGCTCATTCCCATTCACAGACAAAATGCAGTCGTCCAGCCTTTGAGAAAACAATATACATAAACATCAAAAATCTGATGATTATTCGCGTGATCCATGGCCGAAGTCTTAGTAAGACTGATCCGATTTATCAGATCAGCTGAGGACGCGAGTAAAATTACCTCAATCTTCCGTCCTTTGCAGCGCCGCCCGTCGGAATGATCTTCGTCACGTACACCAAATTGTCGTCAGGGGAATGCGGATGATCGTATCCGCCTGCGATGCTAAAACCCAGACCAGACGATCCCTAGAGAAACAAAAAAGGTAATATATATATATATAAGACGATAGCGCCCAGCGACTTTTTCCAAGATAATCGTTTCCTGTTCCCACTGCCATTTATCCGGACCCTAAGAAAAAGAAGAAGAAAAAATCAGGTCTCCCATAACCCCGCCCATCGTCAATTTACTGGCTGATCCACGACGATAGGCGACACCTCAACACCCTAAAAAAAGACAACACACGGCATTCCAACGGGGAAAAAAATTCTCTGTCGTCGTCGTTTCGTCACCGATGTCGACGGCGGAATTTCGGGTGGCATAGATTCGTCCAAGAACGCTTGCCGTTCGAACGTCACCGTCGCTTCGGGCGGAGGCGGCAACAGGTCGCTAGCAACGGGCGAAGACGACGCTTTGTCGTTCTCCTTTTCGACGACGACGGCGGCGGCGGTCGCGGCGGCGGTCGCCGAGACGGCGACTTCTTTCTTTTTCTTGTGAGGCATTGGCGACTGTTTCTCCCAAGCGGCCGCCATTTCCATCGTTTCGTGCGTCTTCTGTTCCTTCGATTTGCCCGAATCGAGAAGGGTTTCCTCGTAGAATTCCTGGATGTCTGCGCAAGCGGAACGTCGAAAAAAGGGGACCCCCCACGCGTTGTGCTCGTTTTTACCGAGGAGCGCTTGGAAGAGACGACTGCGAAATATGCGAATGACTTTCTCGATCGCCGATCGCAGTTGACGATCGTCGGTTCCCGTCAATTTCGCGTGGTAGTCTTCGAGAAGTTCGAGCGCGCGATGCGCGTCTACAAAGGGAGCGATTTTCCTCGTCGCGATGCAAAGGTGCGACGTCGCGATCGCGTCGCGAGACGTGCGCGCTTGTTTTTTACCTTGCTTTCTCGCCGGCATTTTTTTCTTTTCTATCGCGCAAGTTTGCTTTGACGTTGGGACGCTCTACGCGAGACACACGACGTTCTTCGTCTCCCACCGGATCGAAGATGGCGAACAAACTTGTGAAGTCACGTGAGAGTAGTACATTGCGAGTCGACCAATGAGAGAGAGAGAGAGAGGACGCGCAAACGTACGTAAGAGATAGGCGTGGTCCTGTGCCGCGTGTCTTATTTATTTGTCGTAAATTCGTCTTGTCTCGATTCTAAAATGCGCTCCTCCAGTTTCATTTCAGCGTACGTCGATGCAAGCCAAAACCCAATAGAAGCCTGAGCGCAAATTAAAATTAGCCCGAAAGCACTTCCCAGAGGTTTTGAGTAACTACGAAAGAATCGTTTTGCTTCGAGGAGACTCTTTGGAAAATCGGTAGCTAGAGAACCCACGAAACTGGGCACGAGCATTCCACCGAATGCAGCGACGTTCGCACCTCGTACGCCAGCGCAGGCGACACAGCTCAGATCCCCACGCTGCACGGACTTACTTACGAGCGTCACCCACGCTTTACTCGCCGCGCTTCCCGCGACCATCGAACAGGCAGCGAGTAATCCAACGGCTGCTATTCTCGCCTGACCTCGGCCTTTCCACGCTCGATTACTGTACCATCCGCCAAGGGTGGCTGAACAGGCGGCCGTTCCGCTCACATAATAGCTCGCGACGCGGCTACGACGCTCGTGGCGAGCGCGAAGTTCTTCGCTCATTCGGGGACGTCACGATCACATGATTCTAGCGTGCTAGATAGAAAACATGGTACACCTTTCTGAACCTTTTCTCTTCGTCGAAACGTTCCTTTTCCTTTAGGCGATGCTCACGCAGAGTCTCGAGGCTATACCAGGTCAAGTTGGCTGTCTCGTGCTGAGCGAAGACGGCGCCGTACTTGCGGTACATTTCGCTAGCCTTTCTCTTCCGAAAACGACGTCTTTTTCGCTAGTCCACGGGCGAACTACAAAACGACGAGCGCACGGGAAAGGTAATACTCAACATGCTGCAGGCTGGAAGTCGACTAATGAAGACAGAGCAGAAAGAACCTTATAGGCGAATAAGCGGTAACTGTATTCTTACGACAAACCGTTACGTCACCAATTTCTCTACGTTTTAGTCATGTGCGGACGAGTGGCTTACTTGGCTATGGTCTCCAGCGGAAAAATATTCATAATCAAGAAAGACGAATCAAGAGCGACCTAAAACTTTGCTACATACACACAAAAAATTGCGTTTGCTGTCATTTTTTTGTTTACCCACGTGATCGATTTGTCGAGTGTTGTCGCTTTGATAAAAATAGTTTAAATTTATTTTTGTTTCTCTGTACGTCATCATCATGCTGTCATCTGAATTAGAGGTCCCCTCTCCCCCCGCAAGACCGGCTGATAATGTAAAACTTATATACCCTAATAGTCTATTTCGTGATCCTCGTCAGCTCTGCCGGTATTCCTGACCCGGTGCCAATGCGTAGGGCGCAGCAAAACCGTGCAAGCCAGCCGTAATGCCGCTACCACCTGCAGCGGCCCGAACACCAGCAACAAGACCCTGGCTACCTTGACCAGTCGCATACGATTGATGAGACACCAAATCACCCCCAGAACTATATACTAACATTAAAATATATTGACTTACTTCCGATTCTGGTCTCACCTATTATAATAATAAGGATAATAAAACGGATACGTGTTTGCTGCAGCGGCAGCGGCTGCTGCTTGAGCAGCGTACTGTTGCGACGGCTGCTGGTAGTTGTAATAGTAGGAACTATGACGTTGGTCTTGTAGATGGTGCTGTTGCTGTTGCTGCTGCTGCTGCTGCTGCGTTTGAAGTTGTTGTTGGTAGTAGAGCCACTGCGGTGTGGCAGCATCTCGCGACTCTTCTCGGCCCCATGAACACTGAAACAGAAAGTCGGGTATCCGTATAAATAAATATTCTATAATCTTTACCCTAAGGGAGCTCCCGTTCAACATGCTGCTATTGCATCCCATTATGGCTTTAGTCGCCTGTTCGTGTGACTCAAACCTGCATTATAAAAAAATCAATGATAATTAAATACACCTGAGTGTGCGCTGTCTTACTTTGTGAACGCATAGCCTTTATCTGCGAACACTCTCACCTCGGTGATTGGCCCGTACTGACCGAATTTCGAGCGAATGTGCTCCTCAGTCGTCGACACGGTGATATTCCCAATGTATACGGACGTATTGCACACAGGCGACTGTCTATAGATTTCATGATAATCTAATGGCTTGCCACCTTTTTCAAAAAAGAAAAAAAAACGAGAATTCCCAGAAAGAATTTCACTGCAACTTGTACGACTGACCGACGACGCAAGTGTTCTTCCTGCTAGCCCAATTCACACGAATATGCCGTCCACACAAAATAGAATTGTCCAAGTCTTTCTTAGCCGTTTCAGCATCCTAAGATTTATTTCAATTACGTCTACGCCCCCTACTCAGCATCAACGACTATTGAATATTACAGAAGGGCCAAATGGGTGGGCTTATAGTATCTAAGCGACCTAATGACCATCTGCCTATTAGGACCACACTACTCTTGGCACGGAATGATCGTTGTAAGTGACCCCTGTACAGTCTTATCTATAGTAGCCCCTGAGGTGAGTCGACTAGACCTAGACATCATTTTACAGTACGAAAATTCGATAGAAAAAAAACGCTGGGGCCCCACGTGTATATTGTAATAAAGCTGCGACTTGTCATAGACCTCACCTCTCGATTTACGAACGAAACGAAGCCGTAGCCTTTCGGTCGACCCGTAACGGGATCCTTTAGAACTCGAACGTCTCTAGAGGTTCCCCTTTACGCGTGGGAGCGGAAAGGGATATTCGTAAAACTCACGAAACGCGTCCTTTCGCCGAGAACGCTGCCGTCAAGACGTCGACGTCGACGTACGCGTTCAAATCGCCGACGAAGAGTTGATGCGATGACGACGGCGAGGAGGATGATGAGGACGACGACGATGCTGGAAAACGAAAGTAAAAACGAATAGGAAAAGGAGACGAAGCGCCTCGCGTTTTTTTTTCTCGCGCGCGCGCGCGCGCGCGCGTGTGCCCCGTGCGCCCATACCATTTTGCCAATCGCTGTCCCCGTCCCCAGACGACGTCGACGACGAAGAGGAAGACGAATCAGCGACGTTGTTCCCCGAGGTTTCGATCTCCGGGGGCGCGGCGGCGGCGGCGACGGCGACGGCGACGGTGGCGTTCGATTCCGAGTTTTCGTTAGCGAATCCTAGATCGCGTTCGATTTTTTCGGCGATTGTCGTCACGGACGAATCGACGCGCTTCACTTCGGGGGGCATGTGGGAGGGAAAAAGGAAAGGGGAGGAGCGCGCGCGAGTTTGAGAGAGACGAGCGAAAGACTGCGAGGCAAATCGACGCGATCTCCCTTTCGAATATATCGGAGCGTGCGTGTGCGTGGTGGCTACGCCCACTTACTAAATGCCTCGTCTCTTTTCATACTGTCGACGCCGTTGTTAGTCGCCCAATTGACTTTCAGCTTCTACGAGAAGCGAGGCGGAGACAATGAGCCGAAAGAGGGCGAGACGGGGGCTGCGCGACAGACAATAGACCCGGAGACAATCGCGCCGTCGCAAATTTGCGCGTGGGCGCGCGCGCGGAGGTCGCGAGACCGCAAGGAGCAGGGCGCGAATGCGCGGGAGACCGCGACAACGTTTATTCTCACTTTATTGTGTATTGTCCTGCCGTTCATCGCTTGTAGCGCTCTGGCAGCCGTCGCGTAGTCTTCAAACTCGATGAAGCAGTAGGAATCCTTTAGCTGGGGGACAGGAGGGGCGTAGCCACAATCTTTTGTGTTCGCAAGATGTCTACCTCGGTTACTAGCGAGCAATCTTTGACCGGCCCTATTGCAGAAAAGATGTCGGAGACGAACGTCTCGTTGATTCGCTGGTCCAGATTTTCGACGTGTCTAAAGGAGTCGAAGATACATAAACAAATCGAGAAATTAGAGGGGAGGGACTCGAGGGACTTTTTCTCATACAGGACTCGTTGCTGGTGGTCTCCGTCCATACTCGCAGTATTATGTGAGACCAACGTCTAATAAACAAGCCCTAGAATTGGGTCTAGCTAAGATAAACGCTCCGAAAACGAGAGCGGTATCCACACAGTTTAGGAAGTTGACGTCACAAGAGCATGCGTACGGATACCTGGGACTTCCCTTCCGTCATTCGTGTAGCAGGCGCGGCGAGACCTAATTCATGGCGAGAGATCAGAAGTTTGCCAAGACTTTTAAGCAGGTTCGAGGCGCCTATTCTACAGGGAAATGTGAGAGATAGGATTTAATTTGGTGCACGCGTAGTTCCTCGCTCGTGTCAACAAGGGAGAAGAGGCGAAAGTGTGCGAAGCGCTTAGAAAGAATTCAGAACTAGCAATTGCTGTAGATGAGGTAAGTTAACTAAGTAAACCGTCGAACGGTCGCTGCAAAAACGAAGGACTTTCCTGTTCGGGGAGTATGTGGGGGCGGAGCTAGCTTAGACAACATTGCGCATAGCAACGTTGTTTCTTCTCGCTACAGCACGGAGAAACAGCGTTACACAAAGCGGCTCGCACCGGAAACGTGAAAATAGGCGAAACGCTAATTAAGGAAAGACCTGAATGCCTGAATATGGCTTCGAATGTAAGTAGGGCGGATGTATCTACTACACAAGAGGGCAGAGTTCAAGTTTCTATATCCGTTTTGTATGCCTGTAGCAAAGATGCAATGCTCTTCACTTGGCGTCCGAGTATAATAAGCCCGATTTTGCTGAGATGTTGCTCAAATTGGGGGCCGACAGGGAGTCCATTTCAAAAGACGTATGTGATCGGCAAGCTCGGGATTAATTAAATAATTAATTTGATTTGATTTTATCAAGGGTGCTCTGACTGCTTTACATCTTGCAGCTAAAAATCGATCGCAACCTTGTCTCGCTGTTCTCTTACAGGCCAACTGTCGAACGGACGTTTGCAGCAAAGTACTGTATTGTTCAACATTTTTGACAAAATTCCACCCCAAGGAATTTTGCCAAAAAAATTACCCATGCTTGTAATGGTATATGCACGTGCTTACCTTTCTCTCCAGACTGGAAAAGTGCCACTGCATTACGCGGCGGCCTCGTGCGATGTCGAAATGATGAAAGCCTTGATCGAAAGAGAGCGAAATCACGACCTACAAGACAAAGTAGAAAATAATAGATTCGACTCCTGCGCTGTTACCTTACTCTTCTAGGACAACAATACGGCTCTTCACATTGCAGTTCAACATGGTGTAGAAAATCCGGTTCGCTGTCTTGAAGCCGTCAAGTATCTCACAAGCCACGAAGTCACCGTTAATCCGCTGATTCAGAACAAGGTTCTAAATGCAGATGATTGTCTGAGAACGAGACGCGATGATTTCCTTTTATCTAGAGCAAAGAAACAGCTGAGGACATCGCCGTGAAGTCTAGTAACAAAGCCGTTGCAGCACACATCAAAGAATATAGCAAGGTACGCGCTGATGTAGCTGGGTTCATCGATTGACGTCGTCGTCGTCGCGCAGAAATATACGAAATGGGCGAAGATGCTCGAAAAGTCAGTTCCCCAGGACAAAATCAAACTCTTCTTCTGCGGCGAGCGAAACGCCGGCAAAACGACGCTTCTCAACTCGCTCGATGCAACCTGGTTTCAGCGGACTTTCGGTAGAAAGGATGGCGGCGGCGGCGGCGAGAAAGACGACGGCGGTGCCCTGTCGCTCGGCATTCAAATTCGCGATCTCCATCTGCCGTCATGCGGCACACTCAGCGCTTGGGACTTGGGCGGCGACATGCGAAATAACGTTACGATCGAATATCTTCTTGGCGGCGTCGATTCGATCTTTCTCCTTCTCGTCGACGTGACGGCGAGCGACGACGAGCGGGCGAAACAGATCGGCTATTGGTTGAGCGTCATTCGAACGTGCAGTTTCGCCGACACGTGCGTCGTCGAAGAGAACGCCGGTAAGCGCTCTCACTCCCTCACCCCCTCGATCTTTGACGTACGTGTGCCGCGTAGAGGATGTTCGTCGGCCGCGCGTAATCATCGCGCTCACGCACGTTGATCTGGGCGACGGAATGGCGATGTATCGAGGCATAGAGAAGGCGCGCGAGGTAACGTCTCAGTTCCGCGCTTATCTCGACGTCGACGACGACGACGTCGTCTGCGTCAATTGCACCGATCCGAGCGGTCGCGAAGTCGCCGAATTGAAGCAATTGATCGGTCGTCACTATAAGGAAATAATCAAAGTTCGTTGTCCCAATGATAAATGAATATTCGTTCCTAACTTTTTTTTCATCTAGCGACTTCCCAAAATCGACGACGTGTGTCGTCAAACGTCTGACGAAATCGAGAAGAACTTGCGAGACGGCAAAATTCAACCGATCATACGCTTCAATGATTTCTGGACGATGGTTCGTCGCGACGTCAATCCCATCATCTCGGCAGACAACAGCAGTTCCATTAAAACGATCCTCAACTGTCTCGCTCGCTCAGGACGGGTATAAATAAGTCATTTTGTGAGGTTACGTCTCTGAGATATGTTCTTTTAGGTCATCTACGTGCGATGGTCTGATTCGACGGCCAGTTGGGTCGCTCTCGACCCCAACTGGCTTTGCAACGATTTGTTCAAGCCGCTTTTTCTTACAGAAAAAAATCAGAGGTCGACTTGGAGCAGCGAAGACGGTTTGATCAGCCGCGACGACTTGAAAAGTAACAATCTCCGAAAAACGAATATTTGATAATACATATATATATATATATCGTATCGTTTATCAGACCGATTTCCTCGATTTCATCAAGACATTCTCATCGAAATACTCAAAGCCTATCGCCTCTGCACGCACGAACTCCGCTTTCCGTCTCTCATCGCTCGCACCTACACAATGACGGACGCAACCTGGCAGCCGTCCGACGACCTTCAGCTCTACACGGGTCGCCGTTTCTGCTGCAAAACGACGTGCAACGAAGACGTCCTGCTCCCCGGCTTCTTCCCCAAGCTCCAAGTGAAAGCGCTCGCCGAACAGGCCCAACGCGTCTGGCACGGCGGCTTCGTCGTCGCCATGCGCACGGACAGAACGATACAGGCGCTCGTCGAACTCGATCCCCACCGTCGCGCCTACGTCGACGTCGTCGTTCGCGGACGAGACGGCGACGCCGATCGATGCCTATTGCACTTGGAGAGAATTCAACGCTGGATAAACGACGTTGCCTTTCAGTCGAGCCCCGTAACGGCGCTCGAGATCGGCGTGCTTAGCATTGCTAGTATCAAAGGCCATTTGCCGCCCGATCAACGCTTTGCGTATCCTCTGGAGACGATCATCGAGGCCGAAGCGCTCAATCGCACTGTCGATCATGAGTTCGGCGACGAAAAAATTTTTGAAAAACCTATCGAGCTATTGTACTGTGGTGTCGCTGAAGAGTCTCAGCGGCGAAAGGGTGTTCAAATGCAATGCGCTTTTCTTGGTCGAGGCGTTCTGAACGAAATCGAGCATCTTCTCGACGAGCGAAACGGTGCTCTAAACGATTTGCCGTGGGTAAAGCTCGCCCGAGAGTTCGGGATTCAACGTATGATCGCATTTTATAACGTGAATCCTCGCACTGCCCTTGGGAATGTCATTCGTTCATTCGTTTTGCAACCCCAGTGTCGAGTGAAGGCGTTTACGAAGATACTCAATGCTATTGACCGGGGAGATGCGCTCCGAGTCGTCAACAGAGCTATAGAGAACGTAGAGCACAATTGAACTGTGAAACTTTAGCGCTGAAATTTTTGTACTTTGATTTATATATTATTATCGTTCTTACCGTTCAAATTCGCAGCCTTTTCTTGTTCTGATTTGCTGAAATGCTATGAAAATCTACCATTAGACAATAACTGACGAAAAATGAGAGCTAGCTAGTCCTTCTTTTTCAGAAAACCGAATAACTTAGACTGTTTGTTGGCTGGAAGTTTTGGTACTTTGCCCGACCTCACGCTTTTACCTGTCTCGTCTTTTCTCGACGACTCCGTCTCGGGCTCGCTTGCGTCCGTCGAGCAGCTCTCGTACACTTTTTCAGTCACTAAAAACAGGTCTTAGTAGTCGCATTTTCAGAGAACACAATACCAAATTCTCCGTCCTCGTCCACATAGGTATGCGACTTCATCTTCTTCGTTCGCTTTCTTTTGGGCTTTAGGGACTTTGGCGAGGAAGACGACCCAGTGGACACCTTTAATGCATCGTCACTACCCTCGTCTATTCTCTCTTCAACAGCGGCGATTTTTTCAGGCTCTTTTATGAAGGACGTCAAAGCCAATCAAAAATAAATCTTTGATATTATTACCTTCTTCGCTGTCACTGTCTTCTATCCGCTTTATTCGTTTCAGCTGGCTAGTCTTTTTCTTTGGTTTAGTTCCAGGCTTCTTACTGGTGCGATTATCGGCCGTTTTCTTAGCTGACGGATTCACAGCAGCTTCCGCCTCTTTCCTCTTTTTCTCGTCCTCCTCCTTTGATGCTTCCTCGACAATTTTCTCTTTCTTCTGAACAACGCTCTTGACAGGCGCTGCTTTAGCTTCTAAAAAATTCGTCTCCTATCTCGTATAGCTCCCCCTAACCTATCGACCTTTCTTCTTTGTCAACGCTCTTCCAAAAAACGACGATGCCGCTGTTTCGTGCTTTGGCTTTGATTCCTTTTTCACACCAGCGTCCTTCTGCTCGCGCTCGTGTATCATCGCCTCGGCTCTCGACCCTATTCTGCTACTCATTTGACTAACGCTACCAACAGTTTCCTTTCCCTTTGAAAACTAGAAGAGAGGTCTAATTGATTATCAAATAAGTAACTTTTCCGCATACCATTGATGAACGTTTCGTTTCGTTACTAGCCCTGTTCTCACTGCCTTGCTTTGGCGCGGGTTTTACAGACTGCCTCTCAGCCGAACTGGCCCCACCGTTTATTCTCGTAATTCTGCCTCTATCCGCCACAGGCACGGCCTCGTTGCACACAATAGAACTCCACCTTGGCAACAAAGGATGCCAGTTACGCTAAACTGATATACTCATCTCACTCATTGCCCTTTGATAGAGCATCAAAATCACTTGCATACAAAGGAGACGAATCCTACAACAGAACCTGTCGACTTTTTATGTACATACGCTGCTGCACAAAATACCTTTAGCTTGCTTTTCTGAACGCTGTACACGTGAACGGACAGCAAAGAACTCAACTGCTGCTTAAGTTCTATGCATAAATTCGTTATGATGCGTCAAAATAAACTCGCCTGCCTCCCACCGTCTAGATGATCTCCAGAGACCACAGTCACATACTGAGGAAGGTACACAGTGATTTTGCCGTGAGATAAAGGGTTTAGTTTATCCTTACCGTTTCATTATCCAAACGCTGTCCTGTCACCAAATACACGACATCAATTGAATTTTCGCCACTTTTCGTCTTCTGATTTTCAACGAATTCATATAGCATTCTGCACATGCCGGATTAGCTCGATTTGAAAAAGAAGGACGTAGCACGTACCGCTTTGCTTGATTGGCGCTAACAGACAACATTCTGCTCAGCCACTTGTAAGTGACCTAGATGCAAGCGCGTCTGCAATTCGATTCCTCGCAGGGAGCCTCGCTCCTACCACTTTGTCCTGATCATTCACATACTCATCGATGTTGTCCAAATACAGGCGAGTCGTCGTCTCTCCAGCCATGGACACTCCGAGGCTCCTTTCCTCGGTATTTCCTCGCGCGCTAGATACGACCACACCTTTCGAAGCAACATGTTAGCGAAGCGAGTTTACAGCATCCGTAGTCTACGCTTCTTCCTCTCTCGACTGCGACAGCCACCGTAAATAAAGCCTATGCGTGCTGGTCTTTGCGTTCGATGTCGTTTGCTTCAGAACGATTGTTCGACGGTTGGATAGTCGCTGGAATTCTGCAGACATCCCCTCACCGCCATTTCCCTACTGGAAACCCTTGGGTTTCACGATCATGGTATGCTTTGCACTGCTCGCCCACGTTCCAATGACTCATGGTCTTCTTCTGTACAGACAGGCTGTGCTGCTTTTGGAATTGCAAAGATTCTTGAATACGAACGGTTGAAACGAAAATCATCGTCCTTTTCCAACCTACATCATGAGCCAAAATATGGCAGAATCAGGCAAAAGGTAACTCCGCAGACTATTCACCTATAGTGGGTAGACAAATTCTTCTTCTCAGTTGAATACATGGTGGGCATCGTTATCTGGAGTGCGAAAGGTGACCGTTGGTATGTCCTGTATCTGCAATGCCATTGACTAAAACAAAGTCTTGATTACAAGGCATTATTGCAATGAATTCTTTGGTGCTCCTGATGTGGAGAGTCCCCAGTCTGAATCGCATCATGACACGCTGGTTTACATCTTCAATAGCTTCTAGTATGTCTTTACGATCCCTTTTTCGTTCTGTGAAAAGGTCGCTTCTAATAGGGTCATCCACTCCTCTTCTATTGAGTTGCTTCAGTCATGCTGACGTGTGGCACTTTGCTCTAAATATGTACGTCCTGTGGAGCTTTTCGGCTGCTTTTCAAAGTAGACTATTTCTTACGTGTCTGGCTAAACAAATTTGTGGTTGTAGATTGGATGAGCCCAGAGGAATATTTGGCTACGTACGTGACAGGAGGTAAGCGAGAATCTGTGGTCAAACGCTTTTCAGTTGAGTGATGATTACCAGGAGTTTTTTCGTCTTGCTTCAGTGTTATGCTGCGAGCAGCCAGAGCAGTGGCCACTCCATCACTAGGAGCGGTGAGAACGCTACTGCACAGAATACGTCTCTCGCTATCACCCCAATTTTTACAGTCGGGTGCAATTCTTAACTTGTTGGCTATGACGTGCATTGCCATGCCGGACGCTAGGCTTGCAATTGTCTTTCTTCCCTTCATTTCATTTTCAGCTGGAATGGTGCCATATTCGCAGCAAGTTGCTTCAAAAATCACTAAATATATGTATATAGGCACTGATGGGAATAGTTACGTTGGACGTTGCTGGGCTTCTTCTAAGTTGGAGGCTTTTTGACCACGCAGCGCATTTAGGAGGCGTCGCATTTGGAGCGTAAGTAGCTGGAGTCGCTTACGCGTATAAAATCAATATTTGTTTTCTCCAGTTGGTATCTATCCTATGGCAAGAACGTTCTGTGGAAAACATACGCTGAAAAAGTGAATGCAGCATGGAAAAGACTAACTAAATAGACATAAATAGAGTTGTTCTTTGATTTAATAATAATGCTAATAATGTCTACCTGGCTCGCCGCGTAGACTGGCCTCTTATGCTTGGGGCCCCTTGAAACGCACTTATATTGACCATAAATTTATCATCAGGTGAAAACGGCAGCGAGGGAACAACCTACATTAGAAGTACTCGATCTAGCAAGTCCATCATAAGTCTGTACAAACGCTAAGACGATGTTAAATATAAGGGACCCGTTTACCGAATTCACGTGGTCAAATCTTTCCTTTTGGGAAGCTTGTTGCGCTGCTTCTTCTTCGCTTTGCCCATGCCAAAGTCAGCCGATGAAACCGGTTTGGGCAGTTTAACGGTGCCCTGTGAGTGCATGATTGTTGTTGGTTGAAGAATGGCCGCTTTTGATACTGAAAAACAGTAAAAAATACTGCCCCTTTCAAATTACGTCATATCTTACAGGGCTTCTGTTTCAACCCCTTCATCGTTCCCTTTATCTTTCTAGCTTGACTCATGATTGCCTGACGTTTCGTCTTAGTCACAGAAAAGCCTCAAAAGAAACAAAAGCATATCGGTAATCGACACAGGTGCCGTGAGATTTCCTACCTGTTTCCTCATCTTCTTCGATTCGCGCTTTTTCTTCAGCAAACGCCTTGATCCACTTGGACTTCTCCTCTGGCGTTCTGGTGTACAGTACGTACCACTTGTTCTTCTTCACGTTGTTCATCTTCCAAGCGTTGTTCACCGGCGTACTGCCATGAAGTCCTGAAAAAGACGTCGCAAGACACCAAAGCAGAGAAACACACAACTCACCTTCGCCATCCTTCAAATTGATGACTTCACAATTTCGCATATCAAGTCGACCGCGATATTGAAGACCTCCAAGAAGTTCCTACAAGACAAAAAAACGCTAATGCACGCAAGCTGTGTATAGTCATACACACCTTCTTGCAATAAATCAACTGGTTATCGAACAGAAACAGTTTCCTCTCTTGTGAACGGCCTTTAGATATTTTATTCAGCTCGCCCGAATGAATCAAATCGCTGCTCCGAACGATGACGTCTTCCCCCTAGGAAAAGAACCGTATTCTTATTTTAGAAGAAGAAGTGCGAGTTCAATGACGTACCTCCCATCCTTCAATTGTTACCTGCCACTTGGCGATTCTGTGCAGCCCTTCATATCTTCTTTTTCGCTCGTTTATCATCACTGCCACGTTGCTCATTGCGCTTTTTGCAGCGACAATTTTTTCGTGATCAGGATGACTTTCCGGCGTCGTCTTCAGCAGTTCCTATGGAAAAACACGCCGTTCGTTTCTCGACGACACTTTCCCCCCTCTAAACTCACGGAAAGCTGAAGCGGATATTTGCAGATTTTCTGCACTGGAGTGAGAAGGTAGCCGTCGAGGGAAATCTCCTGCATGTTCTGCAACAGTCTACACGCCTAAAAAAAACAAGTGACGTGGTACAGAAAGATACGAGAGAAAACAACAATGAACCTCAAAGAAAAATTTATAATTCTGAATTGACTGCAACTCAGCAAGCTTGGCCACAGCATCCGGATGATTATTGCAGTATTCTGAGTAGGCTTGAAATTTTTCCTCCTGAACGGTCAAGAAAGATTGGGAAAACGTTTTTAGCACAACCATATATACGATTTCTCACAATTTCGACAAAGCAGTGCCCAATACAGCTATCGTACATGTTCTCCGGTGAAACAGATTCTTCCAAAGAGGCTAGCAATCCCGTGTGCATCTGACACAAATCTTCGACGTTGCAGAACACCAGCTGAAGAAGATCGAGCGGAAAGAGAGTATCATTCTGTCGACAGCGAACAAGGTAACCCTAAAAGAAAAGAAAAGAATACGCTAGCTGCAATGATTACTGGTATCAAATTACTTGTACGATATCCGATAGGTGGCTGACGTAATCCCGTTCGGTGCCGAGTATCTCCTCCAGCACTTTGCCTCTCATCTCGACCGGCGACAATTTCTTACGACGAATGGAAAATCTCTTGCTCAAAGACGACGCCTCGTGCGTGGCCCCAGAATCGGTGACTCTCATCTGAGAGGCAAAATATGCCCAAAGGTCACTTTTCCCCCATAGAACAAAGTCTCACCCTGACGTAGTTCTTTGGAAACCATCCCTGACGATCCTCAATAAATCCGCCCCACCACTCCTCGTCCGTCATCTCCGTGACGGCAATCGTGTCGCCGGCTGAAAACGAGAGCTCGTCGGACTCACTCGAAACGTAATCCCACAGGGCGTCAGCAAACCCAATAACAACCAACTTAAAGAGAAATAAGAGTAGAGATTTGATTTCCAGTGAGAATGCCACCTACCTCCTCGTGCAACAGATCAGCGGGAGTCTCATACACGCTCTCGTCAATTGACGACGTCTCGCTGCCGGGATACGTCGATGAACGCTCGCGACCGACGTCCTCCGGAGCCAGCTTCCCTTCCACCGACGACAAGTTGAACGACGCCGACGACGTTCTCTTCGTCATCTCGGGCTTGGGACTCGAAGGCGGACTGGGACTGCGCAATCGTTTGCCCTTCTCCTCCACGTCGTCGACGTCTTCGTAGACGTCGGGCGAATCGACGTCCTCGACGTCCTCGACTTTGATCGTGACTTCTTCTCCTCCTTGCGTCGGATTGACGACGACGTCGTCGTAGACGTCTTCCGGCTCCGGCGTCTCGTCTTCTGATTTTAATTCAAGAGCGTCGTTGTCGTCGTCGCTGTTGCCACAGGGAAGATCGACTTCGACGTACGAGTGCTTTTTCGTCTGTTTCTCGCCGCCGCCGCCGCCGGCGCTTCCTTTGCTGTTTCTCTTCTCGCTTCCCTTCGTCGACTTCACCGCCATTCGTCTCTTGATTCGACTGAAAATCGACTTTCTCGGCTCGCCGCTCGTCGTTTTCTCGGCAGCGGCGGCGGGCAACGCTTCGTACTCCGTCCCGCCGCCGTCAGGAGGAAGCGAAGGCAAGGGACGATTTTTCATCGTCTTCGAATCGAGCGACGTCATATTCCCGTTCACCACAGTCTCCTCCGCCTTTGACGTAGTGTCAGTCAGATCTTCGTAAATGCAATCGGTCGTCACTTTGGTCGCATCGTCGTCCTTCGTCATCGTAACGTCTTCATACAGAGACGCGCCCGGCGAGGGCTGACGCTCCTTCTCAACTTTCTCAACTTTCTCAACGACATCCGGCCTTTTTTCCTGACCCAGTTCCGTCACAGTGGGCATGGCATCACCTACGGGAGTCGGCGACCGCAAATAGCGAAACGACACATCCGCGGACGACTTCCGGGACGACGACGAACTGACGCTCGAATCGGAATGCATGCGCAGTACATTGGGATGACCTTTCACGTTGCCGTCGGCTAACGACGACGAAGGCAATCCGGTGTCCGACATCTTCCGCAATTGGCGCCTTTCGAGTTGGCTTATTTGACGCACTTCGCGTTCGCGCGATTCGAATCGATTCACGAGTTGGCTGACGACCGACGATCGTTTCTTCGGCGCCGACATTTCGAGTGCGTCGCCGGCGCCGCTCTGAATTACAATCAGAAATTGCATTAGAACGAGTATAAACAAAGATCGCGTGTGCGTGTGTGTGTACGTACTCTCGCTTGCGAGCGATCGGATTCGGACGTCGCGACGGCGGCGATTCCTTTCGCCGTTTTCGATCGAAGCTGTGCGAGACGAAAAAGAGACGCTATTATGACGAGTTCGCGTGTTTTTGTAGCGACGAAAGGATACGAACGCTATATAAACGCGCTAATTCAAACACCCGGGCGGAACTTTCTTCCGCGTCGCTCGTCGAAACATCATCGATTTGCGCATCCATTCATCAACGGGGATCTTGTACGAATTCGATGTCTGCACGCGCACGCGCGCGCCCCACCGCGAAGCTCTTTTCCCCCCCTGACTGCAGGCAGAACCGAACCCACGCACACCCCCCATGCCCTACAGGCAGATAGCGAGCGCAACGCTCTTCCCAAACCCTAAGAAAAGGCGTAGAGTACCTGAACGGTCACCACGGCCTTTCCGCCTTCTTCCGGAGTCAGCGGGGTCGCCGCTTTTTTTCCTACAGTCGTTTCTCCTTTTTCTTTGAGACGCCGGATCTGGCTTACGACGCGACGATTCGAATCGTTTTCGGCGATCGGCGACGACGACGACGACGGCGACGTCGCAGCCGTCGTCTTTCCCGTCGCTGTCCCTTTCGACGTTATTGTCAACTGTTTTGACGCTGCTGGTTTGTTCGGCAATGGAGGCTTTGCCGCGCACGAAACGACGACGACTTTCGCCTTTTCGCGCGACGGGGGCGCGGTCGTTTTCGCCTTTCGGGTGACGTTTGATCGGATTGTCGTCGAGCCGCCGAATCCCCGTTTCTCCGAGACGCCCGATGACGACTCGAATCGAGACGTCATCTGTTGGACGATCGATTTTCCACCGGTGGATGCCATGCGTTAGCGTCTACTCGGCTAGGAAATTGGAAAGAAGTTAGTAAAAGAACGTACGGAAGGACTTCCGAAGGATGACGTCGAAAAGAGACACCCGTATACGGCAGGAAAAGCTTCCGGAAGTGACTTGTGCAGATGCGTGGGTTTCATGTGAACTTTTATGTAACACGACACGCACGACACACACGAAAAAAAGAGTGAAATTTTTTGATTCGTTAGTTAGTTAGTAATAATATTTGACACGGTCGTTGACACGGTCGTCATCGCTGTCGTCGTCGTCGCTGACATCGTCATGGTCCGAGTCGTTGTCGCTGTGGTCGTCATGGTCCGAGTCGTTATCACTGCCGTCATGGTCGTTATCACTGTCGTCATCGCTGCCGTCGTCGTACGATTCGTCGTCGGACCCGTAGCCATCATGGTCGGATTCATCAGTTTCGGGAATGAATTTGTCTTGCACTTCATGTTCGACCACCTCGTAGGATTCAGGGGGGTAGTACTGACCGGCTTCGTTATCAGTATCATTATCCTCGCCATAAAAAGTGACATCGTTATCGTCGTCGTCGGTCCAGTCGTCATATGCACTACGACGATAATGCTTTCTGTAGACTCCTCCGTGGTCACTCAGTCGGTCGGAGTCCGATCCGGAGCCTCTTCGGTTGCCTCCGTCGCTATTAGATCCGGAACCGTTTCGGTGTCCTCGGTCGCTGTCAGATCCAGAACCGTTTCGGTGTCCTCCGTCGCTGTCAGATCCGGAACCCTTTCGGTCGCTGTCAGATCCAGAACCCTTTCGGCTGCTTCTGTCGCTGTCAGAGTCGGAACCCTTTCGGCTGCTGTCACTGTCAGATCCTTTTCGACTGCTGTCTGAACCGGAATCACTGTCGGAATCATTGCTGTCGCTATGACGACCGCGACTGCTGTCGCTGTCACTATCAGAGGAGTCGCTGTCAGAGTCGCTGTCTGAGTCATCAGAGTCGCTGTCTGAGTCGTCAGAGTCGGAATCGCTGTCGCTATCGTTGTTTCGTCTTTTGCGACCTAAATAAAAAGTCAATTACTCTTTGTGGCATCGAGAAAAAAATACTACTAGCGAAGCAAAGCCGTGTGAACAGCTTTTCCCTCCTTCTGCTTACGTACATGATGGAGCCGCTTCTTCCCATCTGCCATCAAAACAACGAACTCTTGAAGGACCAACAAGACTGTAGCCTTGGTGGCAGTAGTAAAGAGCCTCGTTGTTGTTGTTTCTGTAGCTTACCCAGCCGTACTGCGGAGGAGGCAGAGATTGCAGGCATCCTATAAACAGGAGTTCCAAAAATATCTACTACGACCATCAGCGGTGACTCACTTCTCAACTCGGTGCATCGTGGCACCGTTCCTTTCCACTGCCCGTCAATGCAGTAGCGCACCTTATAGCCAACCAATGTGTAGCCAGGATAGCAATAGTAGGTGCACGTTTTGTCCTTCACATACGCGTAGCCGTACGACGGATACGAGGGACGAGCGCAATAGGTCTGAGTCTTCACGTTTCGAAAGGTCTTTAGAAAGAAGTTCTTTCGAAAGAGGGTCGCTGAAGTTAAAGCGCCGAATATGCCAATAAACAAGACTGCAGCATAGACGGCCTTCATGGTTGGACGGTAGACTGATGAAAGAGCAAAGATCGATCTCCGGCTCACTTATAGAGAGGCTGGCTCGTCTAGAAAATCAATTACAAGTAGAGATCTTCCCGTCCTTACTCTGTAACTTCGCAGCAATAGACCACCCAGTAGGTAAAGTCTCATTCTCCTTCATTAAATCAATTTGTACTTTGTCGTTGACCTCGTTGTTTCGTGATAAGATGAACGTCAAGCAAAGCGTCCGGCAACGGAGTCTGCTAGTAGAAGTTCAAATTGTGTTATTAGATTACCTCTAGAAAATCTACTCCTCTCTGTCAGACAAATCGTTATTGCCGCCAAAATCAAAGTCGTTTTCAGGAAATCTTCTCCGAAACTCGTCTCGGGCGGACTTTATTACAAAGACAAGAGCGTCGTGTACGGCACTGATGTCGCCCAAAGCGGCTCCCCGCATTAAACGGCGAATACATCGGCGGGTGTTCTCGCCTGTATCGGATTCGGATTCGGAACCAGATGACGATAAAATGTCATCATACTGTCTGCATTTTGGCATCTTGTCATCATCACTATAGTCACCGCGACACTTTGACTTTCTCTTCTTACTCTTGCGGAAAAATTCACAATCGCTCTCACACTCCTCCGTCTCCGACTCGTCGGAATCGTTGCCGTCTTCCGCACCGTTCTTCTTGCCTACACAACTAGTTCCGATCACAAACTACTACAAGCCTCCTAAAGTCCTTACAAGTGAACGGCTTATCATGATCACATTGGCATACCAGATGACAGTAGCCGTAGTAAGACGAGAGCTCGCTCGCGCCAAACGACGGCGGAGACAGCGATCTCCATGGCGGAACTAGGTAATTTAATTCCATCTCAATCCAATTATTCAACTCCCAGTCAGGTGGCATCGTACCAAGATGACAATTAGGTATTGTTCCGCCCCACTGACCCTCAATGCAGTATCGAACCGGCGAACAAGTCCTGGCATCTATGCTGGCATTGCCAGATTTGTTCCATTCAATATCAACTACACTGCCGTTATTCATCGCTAGAGTCACTCCTACTGTTCAATCTAAATCATTTACTTGGAAGTGACCTACGGGGGAGCACTGACCAAGACCATGGTTACAAAAACTTCCGTAGCGGGAGCCATTTTCCGAACAGTACGGTGGCACACACAAAAGTACAGGCGCGATAAGAAAAAACACGACACCGGCCATCACTACCAAATGAGTGCGATTACTCGTCGGGGTCTAATTTATCCTGCGAATCTAGGCAACAGTGAATTGCGAAGAAATCCGGAAACAGTGCCTTCACAAAAGCACGTCTCCGTTGGCTTGTAATGGTCTGTCTAAAAAGCACTTCCGCGCTAATCTGCGTGCGATTATCTAGAACTGAATATGGTGATGAATCAAATTGTCTCGTTCCCCTTAACAATCGTTCAGTCGCGCGTGCACGTCGGCACATCGCCGTCCCACTTACCATCTCGGCACACCAGTCGGTTCGACCCGCTCAAACGATACATGTACCAGCACTCGTACGTCACCACGTCGCCCGTCCTCGTCCCCGTCTGCTCTTTGGTAGAAAACGGAACGGTCGGCGCTTCGCCGCAGTCCAAGTCTCCGGACGTCGACGACTCGCCACCCAAGTAAGACTCGCGGGACGACGACGTCGGGTTGCACCGCGCCAAGACGGGAGACCAGCGAGGCAAACCCTCGTAGCAATGGCACGTACTCCATTGGGTGTGACTCGGCCTGTAGTCGCGATGACATTGAACTGATACTCGTTTACCGCACGACCAGTCGTCGCCGCGAACGTCGCCGTTCGCTACGACAGGTTTTCCGCATACTATCACAGTAAAAAACATTAGCCTACATATGGTAGCGAGGAAAGTCTTGAATTTCACCTAGAAGCTTGCAAGTGGGTGGCGGCGGTTTCCACTCGCAAACTCTGCGTTCGTAATCGCACTGACACACGCTGACGCCGACGGCAGATTGTCCGAGCGCGTACGGCAATACGCATTCGTATGTGACCTCTCGCCCGACGCTGTACAAACTCCCGTGGACAAGGCCGTGCCTGAGAGGCTGCGGTTTAGGACAGGCCGCTAAAAAAGGACAAGAATCTCGAAATAATTCGCGGTTCGTCTGCACGCGTACCAGGTATGCAAGCATCGTCCGTTACAGGTGGAAACCAATTGCACTTTCTCCCCGTGCATTTGCACGTGCTTTCGCTGTCCCTTCTCAAGATATACTGCGGATAGCAGCTCAAAATTACGGTCTGTCCGACGTCGTATTTCAGACCCCGCCTATGGCCGAAGCGAGGTTTGGGAGGCTTCCGACAGCCTAAGTGCACCCGCAGGGAAAGTCAAAAGTCAAAGAGCCGTTTATTAGCCAATAATTCGTTCTTACGAAGATGAATGCATCGAGGCGGAGAATGTGACCAAGTGCAATCGACGCCTCGACACTCGCACACACTGTGACTGCTTCCGTGTTGAAAGTAGCCGTTTTGGCAGCGAAATTTAAGAATGCTACCCGGTTTGTAACCCATGCTATCGTCGACGTGACAATAGGGAGAAACGCGCGGTTTTCTACATCCTGATAAGGTGAACACTGATCAGGAAATTACAACGCGAGACGAGTACTGTCTGGCTTGCCTTTGGTGCACGCTGGCTTTGGGGGGATCCAGTGGCAAACGTGAGGCAAACAGTAGCAAGTACTCTCGCTCGAGCCGACCATGTGGAAGCCTCGATTGCAAGAGTACTCAATGTGTCCTCCGGCGGTATAATTAGTCGGTCCTCTTCTCGTTCCGTTGCATAACGGTCCTGGATCGTTGCAGGCTGTATATAGTAATCGACAACGAAAACACATGCTGATGAGCATATAAATAGATTAATTCCTTTCCTTCTCACCCAAATCGATGCAACATGGGATCGGTTTCGACCACGAGCACGATCCCTTATCGTCGCATTTGCATTGGGAACGCGACGATCCGTTGAGACGATAGCCGTTGAAACACTGGAAAACGATCCAGTTATTTCGCCCGTAATTATCACCAAGAACGTGCCCGTGAGTCACATTCCCTGGAGGTGGGCATTCTAAAATAGAATACGCAAATTCGATGACGAACGGTCCGACAACGGACGGAAATACCCATTGGCTTGCACTTGGGTGGCGGCGGAAACCAACGACACGACGACCCAAAGCAGCGACAAGTGCTCCGCGAAGAACCGCTTAGATAATAGTCAGAATTACACTTATAGTCAATCGTAACGCCCGGCCCAAAATTCTGATGGTCGCCGACGAGGACCGATCCATTCTCCAGCAGGTCACAGGGATGTTCGCACGCTTTGTATATGCACAAACATTATGCATCACTCAATTTAAATTTCACGTGCCCCTACATTGAATGCACTTGGTCGGCGGTGCCCGGTCCCACTGGCACCGGTTGCCTCGACAAACGCATTTAATCGTTGAATTGCCTATCAGTTGACGACCGGAACGGCAACGATAGGCCACTAACGCGCCCTCAACGAAGCGATTCCCGAGGCGGTGGCTGAAAAGGGGCTTGCCAGGGTCATCGCATTCTAATGAGAGAGGCGTCGCAAAAGGAAAAACGATCGACTGACGCATACCGTACCGAGGCAGGAAGCTAGTGCCGTCACAGCGACGAGGAGAAACAAAGAGCGAAGAGAAAATGTTTCCTTTGTCAAAAATAGAACCAGTACTCGACGTGCAGTGAATAGAGATGGCGCGCTTACCCGAGAAAAGTCTCCGGATGAGCCCAACGTCATACTGCGTCTCTGCGTCACTGCCCCAAGTGGATCTCAACAGCGTGCCCAGCGACACTGCAATGCAGGCCCACTGGCCAAAACGTCGGACTAAACCCAGTTAGGAAATCCTCACCTAATCCACGGGCCCATCACGACAATGCGCACAGTCAGTGCTGCGGTTTTGAGTTTGATTATGAGCAGCAGTACCGAGCGAAATTACCCAACCGCATCGACGATACGACCCCAATCGCGAAAAAAAATCATTAACCCGTCACCCCTTTCTCTCAAGAACCGTACAGTACAGTACAACGCATCGCGTAGGGAAAACAGCGAAGAGCGGAACGAATCAATCAGCGCGCCACACGCCAACTCAGTCGCCGTTCCCCGACGGAGACAAATCAATTTACAGGTCATTACCTTCAGTTGACCCGGTACCGCTTCCCTCTTTCCCGTCTGTCTTGCCGCCTGTCGAGGCTTCTTCATCACCGCCGCCGCCGCGCTGGCAGACGAGCGCGACGACGAGTAATAGAGTCGCAAAAGCGAACGCGATAATCAAGACGACCAGTTCCCAAGCGGCCAATTCGTCCGTATAGCGAAGTCGAACGAATCGCGGCACGTACGTACGAACTTCGTCCGGTTCGAACAGAACGCCAAGTCGCCACGAATTGGTCATATAAGAAAAAACGATTTCGTCGGACGACGACGCGACTAATTCCGGATGCGACTTCGCCGCATAGTTCAAATATTTCGTGGTATTTCGCCACGGCGTGGGAATCTCATACACGAGCGTCGACGTCCACGGACCCGTGACGTTCGACGCCGTCCACACGTCGATGCGATAGTCGAAGAGGCGCACGGCGACGACGTACCACAATTCGAGATCCCGATGATAAGAAACCGTGCATTCGGCCAAAGCGGGACGAAATAGAGCGACGGGTTGACCGCGCCCGGTTACTATGACATCGCGCCATGGCAACCAGGTCGCATCCGGCGTCGAAGACGTATTGGCGTAAACTTGAAAGGAATCGTAGTTGAATTGGATCAAATCGTCGAGTTTGGCGCGTGCTAGAATCGCGGACGACGTTTCGTTTCGTCCGAGCAAGTAGACGGAATCGGCGATGCCGTAGAACGAATCATCGGCGATTTCGTCCGGACATGCGACGCATTCGGCGTAGGAGATTGCCGCGAACCAATCCGTGCCGTTCGTCGACGGCGGCATGTCTTGCGACTCGTATTGCCACGTGGTCGGATCGTCGCCTGTCGCGTTTTTGACCACGATTGCCGTCGAGCCTAGAACTTTGAAATTTAGTCTTTCGTCATCGGTGTGTTGCACGCGCTGGGCCAATAGAAATAGGGCGTCGCTTTCTCGCGATTTGAGACCGGCTACGACCCAGTAGAAGGTGTCGTTCTCCGATGCTTTTGGTGGTTCGAATATTGCTGTTGGTTTGCCGTTTCGTGTTCTCCAGTAGAAATTCACGTCGTTTTGGGTTGGCGATGCTCCCTTTGGGAGTACCACCGTTGCGACGGTGTTATGGGGCATTCCTTTGAAGGCTACTCGCGTGTCGCCTTCTCGTTTCCCGATGACTGTGCCGCCAAAGAGCCAGAGAAATCGATCGTTTCCAAGTGGAATCGACGTGGCGACGTCGCCGCCTAGCCAGCCTTCGGTTCGAGCTTCGAAAAGGGGCTGGAGATCGTCGGCGGGCGTCGCCGTCCAACGTCGATTTCGATTCGCGTTTGCAAGCGCGTGGAGGAGCAAACACGCAACGATAGCACTCGAGGTCATCTTGCCAGGAACGAGTGATGAGCTGACGATCGTCGCATGATCGTGAGGCGAGCGGATTTTCTGTTCTGCGCCGGATACAGCTCTAAACAGTAGTAAACACGTCCGAGGCCGTTTCACGCAGCGTTGCGTAGCAACCTACGCGCTGTAACGCAGCCAATGGAGGAACTAAGGCAAAAGACTCGTATAAGAATCCGTACGGCTTTCCTAGCTTCTTCTAGTAATGCGCAAAATGAGTGGTTTTACGCAGTCCATGTAACGGATGTTCATTCGGCGCTGCATAACATCGTCGCTCTGAAAACCCGCCTAGAGACTCGGGGCGAAAGGCGAGGGAGCGCATAAACCAAGCAACCGAGATAAATAGCTAGCTATTGCAGAATCGATCTGATTCTCCTATCTGGCGACAATGCAGATATGGAAATCGGCGCGAGGGATCTGAGTCGCGACGCGGCGAAGATCGCTCGATACGAAAAAGACATGGAGCTCGTCATTCGCGAGCTCGAATCGATTCATTCGCTCGTTGTTTACGTCCCAGGGAATGTGAGGGAATGGGCCGGGGCTGGGTTTCATTTTTCATTACTAATTTTGGGCGGGGCTTTTTTAAAAGCACGATCCCATAACGACATTTGACTTGAACGCCTCACCCATGACCTCTACTTCGATGAATCTGCACCGAAAGTGTATGAGATTAGCTGGAAATTTATGCATTATTGGATTCGGTGGAAGCATTCCTGCGTTCAAAGATAGCAAATTGCACTGGGAAGGTACTAAGCGATTTAGAGGAAACGTCGTAGACGACCTCCTCCACAGGTTTTCCTTTCGAAACGGAAGAAGACTTGGCGAAGGAACTCGATCCCTTGCTGCAGTTCAAGCCATTGCCTTCCGGTTCGAATCGTCTCGACGCAATAGAAGAGGGAGATTCGGTGATTCTCATGACTCATTTTGGTCCTAGTCGAACAGGTGAACTCAAAGGTTAGTGGCATACACGTGACGTTTTTTTCTCTGCTTTTCTCCAGATACTACCATTGTTTACGAGGATATCTCTCAGCCAATTCTCTCGGGCAGTGAAACGCTTCGATGTCATCTAGAAGGCGACTTGCTTGTAGGTTTGATTTCTCATTTGTATTGTTCTTACGTTCGGGTTTTTTTAGCAAAAATTTGCGTTTCTAAACATCCACGGTCATTCACACGATGCCCTTGGCAAAGTACAGTTGGGAAACGTTACTATATCGAATCCAGGGCCTTTGAGGTTAGACTAATGCGAGTAAGTTTATCTTTTGCATCGTTTTCGCATAGAGAGGGGAACTACGGTCTCTACACCATTTGCAAAGGGTCGAAGAGCTGGCGATTGACGTCATGCACTTACGAAATTTTGGATTAATTAGTATCGGGGAAATCGTGGGAAAAGAATGTCTCCTCTTTCACTCTACGCGTAGGCAGCACACATCCGCCTGGCGACCTCCCCGACGTTAAAATTATTTGTGGCTCTGGCTACTGTACACTGCAAGAACATATACGTGTAGATGTAGAAACTTACATATCCCTGCGGAGAGACTAAGTGCAAACAGCAGATGGCCTAAAGAGAGATGACGAAAGTGAACATGTTGAACTTTTACCCTCGAACTTTCCCCACCGGTCATCTCCTAGACTCCTACGCGGCATGCGTGCCTTATATATGCGCAGCCTTGGTCTCTCGGTCTCATTCTATCGTCATGATTCAGTCTTTCAAGATCGCCGTCATTTGTAAGTGAAATAAAGATAACGATGTCAATTTGAAACCCTCAAGATCAAGACGTTTTTTGCCCCGTGTAGCACTGCTGTGGGCGGCGCGAACTGACGCCGCTTCGTGCCCTAAGTTAGACTCATTAAGTGGCATCAAATCAGCTCATATAATCCGGATAGAAAACACATCGCTATTTAACATATCTTGCCGTGATGACAATAATGACGATTATGAGCTGACGTCGAATGATCACCCACTTCCCTTCTTCGTAACTGAATGTGATCCAAATACAGGCAAATGGAACCCTGACCTCATTGAACTCAATGTCAAATGTGCAAGTAAGATAATCCTTGTTACTTATGTGTACACACGTGTGACAATAATAATGCAGGAATCCAATGCCGTCTAGCTGAAATCACGTCAAACTGCAAATTTGACAAATCCGAGTACCACGTTGGTGGAGAAGTTCGATTTGAGCCACATGAAGGCCAAGAGTTCTCCAACTCGCAGGAAACAATTCTTTTTGGAACGTGCCGTCTTGATTCACAGCGAAGGCCGTACATCGACACTCAATCGCGCGAGATTCCCCAATGTCGACCCAAACCCACTGGCAGTTTTCCGTGCCCTACACTAAGATTACTTTCACACGATCTAAGCTTCGCTTATATTACACCCTTGGGAAACGGCAAGAAGGGCCGATTTAACATATCTTGCCGTAATGATCATAACGATGACTATGAGCTGACTTGGAAAAATAATCCGATCCCCTTTGTTGTAACTAAATGCAATCAAAAAACAGGAAAATTGAAGCCTGACGTCTCCAAACTCAAATGTGAAAGTAGGACAATTATAGTCGTTTTTGCGTATATACGTGTGACAATAATAATGCAGGAATCCGATGCCGTTCAGCTGACATCACGTCAAACTGCAATTTTGATAAATCCAGAGACTATAACGTTGGAGAGAAAGTTCCATTCAGGCCACATAAAGGCCAAGAGTTTTCCAAGTCAAAGGAAACAGTTATTTTTGGAATGTGCCGTCTGGATTCAGAGCGAAAGCCGTACATCGTCACTCCATCGAGCGAAATTCCACAATGCCAACCCAAATCCGCCCCGACCAGGCCCCCCCAGTCGTGTATGTTACTAATTAATTGCGAGAACGTTTCAATCGATTTCTATTTCGCGTTAGGCGACTCAGAACCAACCTGCCGCATTCAAAGAATCAAAAACGGATATCTCTTGGACGAACGTGGCGAAAAAATATCCGAGTTTCCAGTGTCAGTGCCAGTTCGCTCAAAACTTTTCGTTAGGTGTGATGACGATTTTGAGCTCACAGCGAAATCGTCTTTCAAGTGTAGGAGCAACGGTGCTCGTCCTCCAAAGTGCCGTCGAAAGAAGCGTACTATAGGCACTAACGAGTCCGAAGCCTAGACAATTTCTTGATCGCATTGCGCTGAGCAGAGCAAGCCTTTTATATGTACAAGCTGAGCAACGAAATAAATAAATAACCCTTAGCCCTTCGAGTCTCCGAGTTGGTTAGCACCTTATCACGCGTCATATTCGACCCTTTTTGAATAGTAGCTCAACTATTAGAGGAGGACTTGTGCGGAAACAGAGCTGTTGACGCTTTGAAGTGGAATTACGCAACAGCATGTCGGCGGACTTTGATCTTTATATAGATGCGTGAGATTCATGTGACTTCATGTGACTCACATACGTAACGCAGAGTTGAGATCTTTGCCCTAACTCTGGTGAAGCAGGCTTTGAATCAACTACGTTGGTTGTCAGTATTACATGAGTGATGAGAGCGTTAACTGCAAAGGCTCGTTTTGTTGTGGCTCTAACTCTCGCTATTTTCATCGGTGGGTCTTCATTTGCACAAAGTAAATCGTGAACAACTCTTTCTAGAAAGTGGATGTAGCATTCAGACGTGTTACAGAGACTACACTGATGGCGTGCTTTACAGAGGAACAACAAGTAGAGGACAGAATTATCCTATTTTTAGCTCGTACAAAACTTGTCAGAAATGGACGGACACAATACCCAATAGTCACAGCTACACTGATGCAAATTACCCCAATACTGGCCTCGGTGATCATAACTATTGCAGAAATCCTGATGTTAGTGGGTCTAGAACACGGCCGTGGTGCTACTACAAAAATACACAGGGCTGGGGCTATTGCTGGGAAGTTTCTAGCTGTTCAGGTACGTTTTTTCCCCGATCAGTACATGTAGAAGTTTGACTTTATGTGGCTTGTCAGATTCAAACTGCTACAGTGTGATTGATGAAGGAGGAAGTTATTCGGGGGACAAGGATACGGTTAATGTTGGAGGAACAACCTATGACTGCATGACGTGGTCAGACGCTTACCAAAACGCCGACTTCTCTAATTGGGCTGCTCTCAAGACAGCACTAAGATCACGTATATTTAGTCTTTGGGGAAAGAACGACTGCAGGAATATAAACTATGCTTATGACAAACCCTGGTGTTATTACAAAAGTGGTAAAACAATTTTAAATGCTACATGTGATCTTCCAAAGTGCAATGGTACGAGAATCGAACATACATGTGATTACGAATTAAGATAAATTTAGATGTTGGAGTCGTGAGTCAGACGTGCGGCGGAAATGGTGGAGGCAGTGCTTGCGTTTTTCCTTTCAAATATAAAGGGTTTACGTTTATAAACTGTACAGCGTACGAGAAGAATGCTACTTGGTGCGCCACGGAGACAGATTCGAAGAGAGACGTCACAAAATGGGGATACTGTGATTGCCCCGGTATGATGCATAGTTGTGTTTATAAGCCTAAGCAAAAAGATTTCTAGCAACCCCAACGACTCAAGTGACAACAATGGTAATCACCACTGCAGCGGCGACTACGGAGGCGACGACCACTCAGGTTGCAACCACTGTAGCGGCGACCACTCAGGCGGCAACAACTCAGGCGGCAACCACTCAGGCGGCAACCACTCAGGCAGCAACCACTCAGACGGCTACTACTCAGGGAGCAACCACTAACGCGGCGACTACTAACGCGGCGACTACTAACGCGGCGACTACTGAGACGGCAACAACTGAGGCAGCGACCACTCAGGCGGCGACCACTCAGACGGCGACTACTCAGACGGCGACTACTGAGGCGGCGACTACTGGGGCGGCGACCACTGAGGCGGCGACTACTAAAGTAGTGGCAACTGAGGCAGTGACCTCTCAGATCACTCAGGCGACGACCACGCAGGCGGCAACTACTCAGGCGGCGACGACCCCTCAGGCAGAAACTACTCAGGCAGAGGCAACGACCACTCAGGCGGCAGAAACAACTCAGGCAACAACATCTCAAACAGGAACGACTCCATCTGAAATAAGCGGCAAGACGCAATCATTTACAACGGAGACTAGCACAGCCGATGTTTCTGACCAAACTACGACCACTTCTGGGCAAGAGTCAGCGAGACCCGGTTTTCCAACCTCGGCGCCAGTTACAACAGAGATCTTGCCGTCGACGACACCTCGATCGTCACAGCCTCAAGAGCAAAAAAGCACAGTGCCGCTTGCAATGTACGTTGGAGCTTCGGTCGGAGGCACAGCTGTGATTCTCGTTGCTGTTATCCTATTGGTGATTTTCTGCCGGAAAAAGAATCGCTCTAAAGATCCTTTGGTGTCTCGTACTGATAGCAGCATCGCAGTTCAAGGAGCAACCATGTCAATGACAAACCCTGCATACAGGGAATATGAGAACGTCGCCATTGGTGTCAAACCTAAAAAATCTTATGCGTCAACTGGTCCAGAAGAAGAAGCAGTCGAGCTTGAAGCAGAAACTCAGTTCACTTGCATTCAAAGTAAACAGGCTGTCGTTCTTTCCTCAAGAGAAAGTCAATATAATCATCTTCAGCCTGCCTCAGCTCAAGTACGCCTGAAATATAAAAGCCTTTCTCATGTATGCAATGATCAAAGCAGGTAGTCGAAAGCTTCTACGAGCCTGCAAGCACAGAGGAAGGCCTTTATGGGCAATTTGAATCGCAAAAACTTAGGCGCATACATCGGGAAGATCTCATTCTTAAGCATCATCTCGGTTCTGGGTAAGCCAGAAACGTGAGTACGTTGTTTAGAGTTCATAATATTGTTGTGTTTAGGGAATTCGGAAATGTGGAAAAAGCTATTTGGAAAACGGGAATGATTAACAAAGAAGTGGCAGTTAAAACGCTCATTTCAGACGACAAACGCGACAGGGTGAAGTTTCTAAAAGAGGCTGCTCTCATGGGACAATTTCGGCACCAAAACATAGTCGGAATAGAAGGGACGGTCACAGTAGGAGAACCAGTAAGGAAACCTGCTACACTAAATATGCTAAAGCCTATATTCACATGAATCGCAGTTGATGATTGTTGTTGAATTTATGGCCATGGGAGATATGAAGAAAGTCCTCGTGAAGATGCAGAACAGCGAGTGCGTTTATGAAAGATTCATAGCTGTCTAAAATCTAAGCAGTTATCTCTCTTGCTCAGTGGCACTGGGATGCCTGTTGGAACAGAGAAAAAACTTCTGAAATGGACCAAAGAAATTGCAGCGGGAATGAAGTACTTGAGCAAAAAAGGTTTTGTTCACAGGGTAAAAATGGCTTCTTCATTTTATTGAACACTGCAGTGACGATTTGTTTCTTTCCCTAGGACTTGGCCGCTCGGAATGTGATGTTGAATGAAAACCTCGTCGCCAAGGTACCCCTTCAGATTTTTTTGACAACAAGACTAAGAAATTATCTAGATTGGAGATTTCGGCCTTTCAAGAGATCTAGACGAATCGAACTATTATCTCGTCTCGTCAAAAACAAAAGTGCCGGTACGGTGGACGGCACCTGAAGTAAGGAGAGCTCAAAAGGTCGTCCCTCGCTCGCTAACTGTCAACGAACTTAGGCAATCAATTTCAAGAAATACTCAACGGCAAGCGACGTATGGAGCTTTGGAATCGTACTGTACGAAATTTGGTCGGTGGGTCAGCGACCGTACGGATTTACAAAAAACGCCGACGTCGTTGCAAGAGTGGAAGAAGGTCATCGGCTACCACCTCCTCCAGGCTGCCCCAAGGCCATTTACACAATAATGATTGATTGCTGGTATAGTCTCTGATTCATTTATCAGTGATTGACTCTTCCAATTCTTCTCTGCTTATAGGCATCCTGACAAGAGCATGAGGCCAACGTTTTCGCAGCTGGTCTCTCGACTTAGTGTCGAAGCAAAGAAATTGCTGCTGAATGGCCCCAGGAATGAACAGATACCGGGAGAGCTTGGTGGCCCAATCGAGAGCTCGGTAAATGCCTATCCTAATCTTAGGCTAAAATACTTGAATAAGTAAACTGTGGCTGTCTGCCAGACTGCCCCTGTCTTTGCTTTTGTAGCTGCTGGCTTCGCTGTATATCACGCGACTTTTGTTTCTTTTTTCACGCGCGCTAACAAAAATGTCCCAGTTCGTTGGCAAAGTCGTTGGAACGAAAATGACGAGGACTGTTCGGGTTGCCGTGACTCGACTATCTCTACATCCTCTAATTAAGAAGGTTCGAACGGACGCGCTGCTCGAATTCGTTCCACAGCACATGCGTTCTCTAGTATTACGGGAAAACCCGAAATTACCTTGCCCACGACGAACGAGACGATTGCCGGCTGGGAGACTGGGTTCGAATACAAGAATGCCGTCCGCTGAGCAAGAGAAAACACTTCAGAGTCGTCGAAATCGTCGAGAAGCTCGACGAAACGTAGACGTTGTACTGCGCATGAACCGTAATCTAAACCGATAATAACGTAGCCCAATTCACACTTTCAAACTGACATTACGCAACACTGGCTAATTGTTCACCAGTTCAAACTAAAAGTTTGGCCTCTAGTCTTCTATATACTCGAACGGCTCAGGTGGCTCTGGCTCTGGACCTTCGTCATCCACTTTAGCCACAGTCGGAACTAACGTTCAAAAAAATAAACATAAATAAATTAAGCGCGATTTACTGACCCTTCAGCGGCTCCACCAACTCTTCAGGCTGTTCAGACTTTGTATCAATCAACATAAGAATTCCGCCGACTGTCACCTAACCACAAAGAGACCCCTTAGTAGAGATGATACCTTATACTGCTTGCAGTACCGCTTTGATTGGCTCGTAGCGGCTATTTTCCGCCACTGTCAGCACTCTCAGCTAATCAAATAGTTATAGGTAAGAAATCTAAGCCGTTTCGTCAACCTGAGAAGGAACAACTCTGGATGGATTCTGGAGCATTTGGAAAGATGGCTCAGGCTGTTTCTGTTCCACCTCTTCCTTAGCCTTTTCCTCACTGGTGGATTCCGGAGCCTTGCCCGGCTCTGGCTGCTGGTCCTAGGAATCAAAGTGACATCCCGAGCATTTATCATTCACTGTACATACAGTTTCCATTGAAGTTGATGACGTAGATCCCCTGGCTTCTTCAGCTTTCTTTGCTTTCGCTTTCGCTTTCGCTGTAATAGACAAAACGGCCGTGGCAACCTGAAAATACGACTAGAATAGAATATAAACAGCACAATGCAGTAGAAATTTTACCTTCTCTCGTTCCTTCTCCTTGGGAGCTTGCAGTGGCTCGGGGTAAGCGTACAGAGACGGTCTTGCATTGGATCGAAATTCAATTTTCGGCATCTGGAGTCTACCGTAAGAGGACCCCTCCTTTCCCCCACGCGTTTCACAAACCTTTAGGTCCGAATTGAGCCCAATAATCGCCGTCGGTCGAAAGGCGAGCGACAGGAAATGAGAAAAGGGAAACCAGTACCAAAACTGCGTAAAAACCAACGTCCCAACAACGGACATTAGATGAACGTGACCGCTGGAAGACTGTAGGGAGATAGTCACATTGCGGCCACCTAATAAGATATCACTCAAGAGCGCAAAACACGAGCCAATGTGCAACTAACCGGCGTCTATGATTCCCTGAGACAAAATTGCACCGAATTTAGCCATGGTGTCCTCGTGCTTGTCGCTGATTGACTTTGTGTATAGCTCGCGAAAAGTCTTCACCTACAAAGCCTCTTGAAGTGGCCATGGTGATCGCATTGAGACTCCTCTACCTTTGAATTAGCCGCTTCGGTCTGCTGCATGAGAATCATAGCAGAAGCAATAAAAACAGCCTAGAATCGATCGCGATTTCAACTAAACGAAAGAAAGACTTAAACTTCCCATTACCTGTCGCACAAAATTGGCCGGATCATTGACCATCGGCTCGAGAACGTTCAGAGCCTCCTTGAGACCCGTGCCGGCACACGCTATGCCCAAAGCCATAGCGGCACCGCATCTCACGTGTGGATTATAGCTCTCGGCGAGCAGCGAAACGACGGGCGGACACTGCTCCGGCGAGTGGAAAAGCACGAAGCCGACCGACATCACCGCCGATCTTCTCACATCGTTATCCACGTCGCTTACCTGGGGAGACACTGGGCGAAAAAAACGACGAATACATTCGCTACTTACGGCTACGTGAAGCAGTTTTCTCAAGGCGTTGTTATCTCCCGAACCGCAGTAGGCCATGGCTATAGTGAACATGCCCGAACGACGGAGGAGTGGATCCTGAAGGAAATGTCAGAACGATAGCGTTTGCATTGCTAAAACAAACCTTGTCTGTAGACAATGTTTCAATGAGAGCATCAGCCTTTTCCAACTGTCCCAGCATAATCTTTGAAGAAAAGAAGATATTGAGACTAGCCAGATTTTCTTCCTTATACGTACCAGCGCTATTCCGACAGCCAGCCCACGCAGTATCTTTTCGTGCTGCGTTTCCTTGCAGTACTTCACCATTTCGTCGATAGCGCGCGGATCACTGGAACCCACCATCACTAGACCCATGGCCAATCCGGCCGCCTCCCCTTTAAAAAATGCGTCGCCAATGAAAGGAAAAATATGCTTCTGTCTAAATACCGGTCACAGCATCGTCCATATATAAATTCATTCTCAGCTGGTCATAAATTTCTAACGGTAAGGCAATTATTCCACAAAACAAATCGCTTCTAAATATACTAACCTGGTTCTGCCGTTCCCATTGCTGCAAGTCCTAATCCCAGACAGCCTCCATGACGAACAGCCTACGCGCACACATGAAAAACGTCTGTTCTAAAAAACGTCCACGTATTCTCTTTCCTCGTTCGACGCGCCCTTCAGCTGATTGAGAAGATATTCCGATATTTTCCCACCGTGATTTGCGTGTATGAGGCCTTCAAGCAGATAAAGATTTATTAATTAAAGACTCGCGAGAGTACTAAAAACACGGACCTAGAGCAAAGAGAGCTCCACCATCGGAATAAATACTAGGCGAGCCGGATTCCTTGGGAAGATACGTAGACATAATACTAAGAGACTCTTTCTCGTGCCCCTTTAGAGAAAAAGATACTATTCCTCTGCTTTTAATTATAGCGTTTAGCCCCTCACTTTGTGTATCAAACCGAGGCTGGCTATAGCGGAAAAACGAGCCCAGTTGGTCGCCTTTCCAAGCCACTCAAGATTATCTCTAGATAAGTGAAAGAATGTCGGCTAGGGTCGTCGTAAAATGAACGCTCTTCCTGCCTCAGAAAAGAATCGATTGTCGTTCCACAGCACATGTATCCGTTTGCAATGACGATCGCCGTGTGACAGACGGAATTTCGCGTCGCGTCTCGCGTGTTCTTCAATATAGCGAGATCGCTGTGGTTATTTCGAATGAGAAATTCCAGCGTGAGATCGATGGTCGTCTCTCCGCCTAATATGGCAACGAGTCTGCCAAGTCGCTGCTGAAGAGGATCCTAACAAAAGAAAAACGATTTCTCTGCAAGAGAAAGCCGTATTTTCTTCTCACGTTATCTATCTCCATTGCGTCATCGCTATTTCTAATAGGAATTCATTTATGGTTGTGAGAAGAGGTTTCTCTCTTTTTTTACTTTGGTTCCTTTGCAGTGTCTCCTTCCGCCATCGAAGGCATCATGTGAAGTTTCACTCCCTGTAGAAAATCCTGCGTCGCACTTTCATACATGTCGAACGCAACCTGATAGGCTACAAGCCAATTGTGCTATATAAAAACACACCAGCTAGTTCTACTTCAGAGAAAAGACTGGAGTATAACTACCGGCTCTCTTTTGATTAAAATAAGCAGAAGCTCGGCGACTGCCTCCGAATTCGACAAGAAAACGTAGCACTAAAAGTTTAATTGGACTTCAAAAAGAATTCTAACGATTCTATCTGACCTGGCACACGTTGATGTAATCCGGTTCGTCTAGAGTCAAATAGACATCGACTAGCCGCTCCAGCACGTCGCTGCGAAGCTCGCGATTGTGCACCAAAGAGAGGCACATTTTCAAACCGTAGTCCAACATACTTGACGTGTCGTCCTAAGGCAAAATATGATAGAATTTTATAGACGATCTAAGGACGAGTTCTACCGATTCTCGTATAGCTCTTTCAAAGACGTTCAAGTCTCGCGTTTCGAGAGCAATTCCGATGGCTTGTTTGTATTGGCGATCGGTGAAGCATCGTTCCAACATTCGCTTGACTATCGATTCCAAGCGTTCGTCAATAAAAACGGGGTCATCGGGATGGCTGAATTGTTGAACTCGAAGTTTCGTGTATTGATCGATGCATTTGGCTAGAAAAACGCTTTTGCGGAGGAAACGTTCAATCTAATAATTCAGAAGACGTACAGATAATGACTTCGACGTATTCAGAGCGAGAAGTGACGTCAAAAAGACTGCCAGCACCCAAAGCGAACGAAATGGAATCGTCAAATCCGCCGAGATGATAGTAAACCTAAACGTGATTTTGTGATTAAAAAATTGAAATTCTACGAGGCCAATTCACCTTGGAGACGACCAGAGACGACAGTTGATTGTACTCGAAGCAACCGTCTTCACATAATTCCTCACTAGAAGGTATGATATTCACTCTCTCTCCTCTGTTCTTTATCTCTTACATTTTTGTTAAGGAATCGGCGATTTCTGGCCAAAATTGATCCACTACGGCGTTGAGACTGAGTAAAGCAAAGCGCTGCGCGGTCGAATAGAAATGGTTTTTTTGCATGTTTTCTATTGCTAAGTCTCACTTTCAGCTCGGCTTCTTTTTCGTCAAGCAACGCCAAAAATCCAGCTAAAAGCCACGTGAAAAGCCACGAACAACAAAACGTAAAGCCTAAATCTAGCCAGTACGCAAAGGGAAGACTCTACAGTACGAATGCCGTAAGTCAAGCTCTAAGACAATGCATGTGACCGTCGTGGTCTCGTTGCAACTCTCGTTTCCACGGACGCGAACGCTTCTCCTTGCCTTACGATCATCTCACCTGATGATGTCAGCGTCATTTTCGACAAAACAATAAGCGGTTACAGAGAAAAGTAGCCCGAACGAGAAGGCCTTTCCTTTTCTTCGTGGAGGACAACAACGCGCGTGCGCGATTATTCCCAAATGGCTTTTCGCCTCGGTAGAGCAATTTGGCTCGTTGGCAGTCGCTCCGGAGCCGCGGCACCGGCTGGCGTACGTCAACATTTAAAATTGAACTTTCTAGACGGCCTTTAGGCTCCAAAAATCGGCTCGTTCGTGCCGAATCGACGCCTTTCTCTACACGAGTACATAAACTGGCGCTTTCTTCGCGAAGCGAAAATCACCACGCCGCGAGGCGAAGTCGCGTCGACACCGGAAGAAGCGTTCGCCATCGCCAAGGACCTCGGTAAAGTCTGACGTCACAATTGCATCGAGAAAGAGTCGCGTCGCCTTAGGAACAAACGATTTGGTCGTGAAAGCCCAAGTCCTGGCCGGCGGCCGAGGAAAAGGAACGTTCACGAACGGATTTTCGGGCGGAGTCAAAGTGGCGTATTCGTACGTTATGACGTCATAATTTTCACATTCGCGTTCGATTTTCGTTTTTGAAGTCCTGACGAAGCAAAAGATATTGCTTCGAAGATGATAGGACAGACTTTGGTGACGAAGCAGACTGGAGCCAAAGGACGAATTTGCGACAAGGTCAAAGAAAAAATTTAAGAAAAATTCAAGTTTCTAGAATTCCATACTGTTATTTATTAGTTTATTGTAAACGCCTCCTGAGGTTCCTAGAGATCAATAGCTCTCCTTTTTCTTAGGTGCTGATATGTGAGAGGCTCTACACTAGACGAGAATTCTACTTTGCTTTTCTCTTGGATCGAGCGTTGAGGGTAATCACACGACGCGTGTCCCGTAGATTCGTTCTACGGCGCTCCCTAGGGCCCCGCTATCGTAGCAAGTGCCGAAGGCGGAGTGGACATCGAAAGCGTGGCCGCCAAACGACCTGAAGCAATCATCAAGGAGCCCATAGATATACACAAAGGTACACTTTCAGTATCAAACACTTGCAATGAAGCAAGCGTTAATTCTAAGGGCTGACGGAAGATGTTGCTTCAAAAGTGGCGCAGAAACTCGGCTTTTCGCCCGCCTCTATGGACGACGTACGTAATCCTTTTTTGACGTCAGATTGAGTGCTGTGTGGATGACTTTTTCTTGAAGGCTGTAGATCACATGATGAAAATGTATGATCTCTTCGTCAAGAGGGATATCTCTATGCTGGAGATCAATCCGTTTGCTGAAGACGCGAATGGCCAAAGTATTCTCTTTTCTCCTTTTTTTTTTGATTCCGTCTAATGTTGTCCTCTCTCTTCTTTTTCCTTAGTCGTTTGTATGGACTGCAAAATCAATTTCGACGACAACGCGGCATTTCGTCAAAAGGACGTTTTCGCTCTGAAGGACTGGACGCAGGAAGACGAGCGCGAGGTGCGTGCAACGAAAGCCGATCTCAACTACATCGGCCTCGACGGCTCAATTGGATGCCTGGGTAAAAGAAACGCATCACGTTCAAAACACACGCAATACACGTCTCCTTAGTCAACGGAGCTGGCCTCGCCATGGCCACCATGGATATGATCAAACTCCACGGTGGCGAACCGGCGAATTTTCTTGATTTAGGCGGCGGTGCTCGGCAGGAGCAAGTCGCCGAAGCGTTTCACATTCTGGGTCAGGATAAACACGTGAGTACGCCTGATTTCTGAGGATGGTAAGGCCGAACATGCGTTCGTTCAGGTTCTTGCTATCCTGGTGAATATTTTCGGTGGTATCATGCGATGTGATGTCATAGCTAGCGGCATTATTGCCGCTGCTTCGGAAATTGATCTCAAAATTCCTTTAGTAGTTCGACTACAGGGTACAGTAGTTCTCTCCGAAAAGTTGATTGTACAGGTGAAATGCTTTAGGAACCCGAGTTGACGACGCTAAACTAATGATAGCTAACAGTGGGCTCAAAATATTGGCATGCAATGACCTCGACGAGGCCGCTAAGATGGTGACTGCGTGCTCTCAGCTTGAATAAGTGTTTACGTTTTTTCTTCAGGCCGTTCGACTGTCTAATATTGTGCAACTTGCCCGAGAAGCTGCTGTGGACGTCAAATTTCAACTGCCAATTTAGTTTTTTATGTGTGATTAGTCACGTACATATTGACGTCGCCTAGCACTACTATCGATTTGAGCTGTGGTGACGAAGGTCTATATTGCCTGCCTCTGCTCGAGGGAAGATTCCTGGCGTGCTGACATCCGGGCACGATGTGACCGCTCCAAACCGGTCTATGCATATGTATACTGTACGAATCTGAAATGGCTTTGTGCCACAAAAAATCGACCAAGTATTGTAAGTGCTTGGCGGATTCGCCCATGCAACGAGAGATCAGGTTCATTTATGCCATCTGTGATTAAATTGCACCATCAATAGCCAAAAAGTATAAATAGATTATTAATTAATTAATTAAGGTGACAAAGATTTCCTGGGGGGCATTTTCAGTTGCAGTCGTTTTCGCTATCAGATCCGATTCGTTTGATTCGAAATCGCCTGAAGTCGGACGCGGACAGATTAGACGATTGAGCAATATTGAATAATATGTGACCGAGACCTTCTGGAAAAAAAGCGAAGTGATTTTAATTGACGCTCGCGTAGAGACGCTCGTCTCACTGCCCCAGTAAAGAATTAAATGAGGCTTGATATCTTCAGGTCCGTGTTTTAAGCATCAAAAAATGTGGAACTGAGGTCTCTAATTTCTGGCTTGAAATTAATTTTGTAGTAATATGCTCTCAATGACTCATCCGAAATAGTCTCGTTCGAAACTCGCCGGCAATAAGTTACCATGCACTTTGCGTCAGGATCGAGTAATCTGTAAACGTTTTATAAGACTTTGCGCATGTACAGTATTGTTATTCGAGACTTCTTACTTTTGCATTATCAGAGCCAACGTTCGTCGTAGAGCTAAATTTTTTGTTCTCCTTTTGGTTGGGGGTACCGCAGCTACCATTTCTGTAAAATGAATAAAAGTGATGTAAGGGTGATGTAATTGTGGTTAAATTTGAACTAAACATTTTTATAAAAAAGTTGTTTAATTAATTAAGAAAGAAATGAAAATTGGCCTTAAGATGAGGGTGATCACGGGAATGCCAGCAGGAATAATGAGTTTACTAGTTTACACCTACTTTTTGCCGTGTCAACCAGCCACTTATCTAAAAGCGAGAATTGAAAACCAGTTCCTACTTTTCGTGAACGCGCTTACGACGACGGTTCGAGAGGTCAAGTGACGTCGACGCCACTTTTTCGATATCAGAGATTGCTAAAAAGGAATACAAACAATTAAATTCAAAATAAAATTATTTTTATTCTTATTTTATTTACCCTTTTCAATAGTAATTTGACTACTAATTTGTACTTGATATTCTTCCCCTAGCTGTGCTGCTGCTGCTGCTGCTGCTGCTGCTGCTGCTAATAAACAGTGCCTTTATAATATCTTTATTAAAAGGCATGTCAACTACCGTGCATCGGACGCTCCTCAGGTTCTTCCGAATCCTCGTCTTCTGTCTCTGCTTCTATACGTAAAAAAGCGCAATGAGATTCATTGATAAACATAAAGGCATGTCAACAACAAATACCGTGCATCGGACGCTCCTCAGGTTCTTCCGAATCCTCGTCTTCTGTCTCTGCTTCTATACGTAAAAAGCGCAATCAGATTCATTTATAAATAAAGGCTGACATCAATAAACAGCAGCTTAGGTTACATAGATTCTTACGTTCTCCTCTGTTTTCCTTCAGGATACAAAGTGTCACTAATTAGTAACCAAAACCGCTCTAAAGACTCACTGAAAGGCTTCTCACTCTCTCTTCCAATACTTGTTGTCTGCGTTTTAGTTCTCTTTCAAAACGTAATGTCCGGCTCTAAAATGAAGGTTACCGAAGTTAATTAATATTAATTATCTGGCACAAAAGAACAACAAAAACTGACCTCTAATTCTGCTACTACATTTTTATACCCTCTATTTTCCTTCTGCAATACACTCATCTTCGCCTAAAAATAAAGGTTAAGTTTAGCGAATTTGGTCCTTCCCGTGATACGGGAAATCAGGAGTGACGGGACCAGACAGCTTGTACTTTTAAAATCTTGTTTTCCTGCTCTAGGATCTTATTCTCTCCCTCCAGTACGGAGCAATTGTGACATTTTGTCTAAACAATAGGCTGGCATCAAGGCTATAAAGGTGAACACGGCATACTTCGGTGTCTCCCAAGGGCATCTTATGAATGGGATATTAGCAATGTAACCCTTTCGTTTCTAAACCATATATCCTACCGTTTCACGACTAACGACCGTTCTTGGGCGGACAAAGAGCCCGTGTCCTGGACGGCACGAAAAGTACCGTCGCCCTTTCACACTGCCGTCGTTCTTCCCCCAAACGCTGTCCTCCATCTCTAAGCCGATCCAAATCCCGTCTCCAAACGCCGTCCATCCAATGAATTGTACTGTTGCAGGCTTCGACCGATGCATGACTTCCTGCCCGAGAGCAAAGGGCCGAGCAAAGGAGCCAGCCATCTTGTCCGGGAATTTCGACGTCTAGATGTAGGACTAGGAGTCCCGTGCTTTTTTCCCGTGCTTTTTTCTCCTTGTAGTAGTAGTTGTAGTAGTTGCAGTAGTTGTAGTTGTAGTAGTTGTAGTAGAGACATTCGGACGGCATGTCTTTCGGTCTGCAACATCCGAAGCAATTCATCAGCCTAACTAGTCTCCGTAGGTGTACTCTCTTCGACCACCGTGTAATCACGGATAATAAAATAGAGTGTCATGGATCGATTTGCTTTAGCGCGCTCGATTGCAGGCACGATAATTTGATTTGTTCGAGTTGCATGACCATCCGGACAACGGTAGGCGTTACGGACGGGCCTCTTTTCTCGGATATTCGTTAGGAAACATATAGAGGTGTTATATATCATTCGAAAGCGCTTTTAATGACGCGTCTATTGCAATTAACGGTTTTTGATTTGAAGCTACCAATATAAAAAAATGAATTTTTAATCAACGTATGTAAGTAACACGTTTTGGACACAAAGTCTTTTAGTAACTTCTAAAGCAAAAGCTTGTTTCCTAAGCAATACTTTAATAGTCTTTGTGTCTGAAGTCAGATAAAGTTGGTTTTCCACAAAAACCACGTGCTTCAGTAACGGGAAACTGGAAATCCAACAGACGTTTGAGACAAATGAAGCACACGCGGCTTTTCTGTCTTGTACTGGTTGTCGGAATAGCTTCGGATGTTGCAGACGGCGCGTCCGAAAGACATCATGATGCCGTCCGAATGTCTATTCTTGACTCTAGTTGTAGTAGATGTAGTAGTTGTAGTAGTTGTAGTAGTGACGCGCGATCCCGAGAGGCATGGCTGCGTGGAAAAAAAGTTTCTCCGGGGGCTTGATTCGGCCTTGGTCACTCCCACCAGCACACTGCTAGGCATTTGATTTCAAACTGGAGTCGGAAAAAACGAGAACGAGCCCGAAACACACCGCGAAGCGACGAAAAATCGACGAAATGACTACAGAAATTGACGATTCCTTATACAGGTTAGCCAATCCAGCAGAAAATCTAGTCTTTTACGCGACAGACGCGGAAAAACGTTGCCAGCCGGCAGCGATACGTCTTAGGCATGTCGCGTAAAATATGGTCCGGGTAAAATAGTGTCCGGCCGGACCAGATTTCACGGAAAATATGGTCCGGCCGGACACTAATATGGTCCGGGAAAAGATGTCCGGCAGCCCGGACATTCTATTACGGACTCGACTCCAGAAGTCAGTACAGAGGCTCCAACTACTAGTTGGAGCCTCTGTACTGACTTCTGGAGTAGTTGGAGCCTCTACTGACTTCTGGAGTAGTTGGAGCCTCTGTACTGACTTCTGGAGTAGTTGGAGCCTCTGTAGTAGTTGTAGCCTTTGTAGTAGTTGGAGCCTCTGTACTGACCTCTGGAGTAGTTGGAGCCTCTGTACTGACTTCTGGAGTAGTTGGAGCCTCTACTGACTTCTGGAGTAGTTGTAGCCTTTGTAGTAGTTGTAGCCTTTGTAGTAGTTGTAGCCTTTGTAGTAGTTGCAGCCATTGTAGTAGTTGTAGCCGTTGTAGTAGTTGGAGCCTTTGTAGTAGTTGTAGCCGTTGTAGTAGTTGTAGCCGTTGTAGTAGTTGTAGCCTTTGTAGTAGTTGTAGCCGTTGTAGTAGTTGTAGCCGTTGTAGTAGTTGTAGCCTTTGTAGTAGTTGTAGCCTTTGTAGTAGTTGTAGCCGTTGTAGTAGTTGTAGCCTTTGTAGTAGTTGTAGCCTTTGTAGTAGTTGTAGCCTTTGTAGTAGTTGTAGCCTTTGTAGTAGTTGTAGCCTTTGTAGTAGTTGTAGCCTTTGTAGTAGTTGCAGCCTTTGTAGTAGTTGTAGCCGTTGTAGTAGTTGTAGCCGTTGTAGTAGTTGTAGCCTTTGTAGTAGTTGTAGCCTTTGTAGTAGTTGTAGCCTTTGTAGTAGTTGTAGCCTTTGTAGTAGTTGTAGCCGTTGTAGTAGTTGTAGCCTTTGTAGTAGTTGTAGCCTTTGTAGTAGTTGTAGCCTTTGTAGTAGTTGTAGCCTTTGTAGTAGTTGCAGCCTTTGTAGTAGTTGTAGCCGTTGTAGTAGTTGTAGCCGTTGTAGTAGTTGTAGCCTTTCTAGTAGTTGTAGCCGTTGTAGTAGTTGTAGCCTTTGTAGTAGTTGTAGCCTGTGTAGTAGTTGTAGCCTTTGTAGTAGTTGTAGCCGTTGTAGTAGTTGTAGCCTTTGTAGTAGTTGTAGCCGTTGTAGTAGTTGTAGCCTTTGTAGTAGTTGTAGCCTTTGTAGTAGTTGGAGCCTCTGTACTGACCTCTGGAGTAGTTGGAGCCTCTGTACTGACTTCTGGAGTAGTTGGAGCCTCTGTACTGACTTCTGGAGTAGTTGGAGCCTTTGTACTGACTTCTGGAGTAGTTGGAGCCTCTGTAGTAGTTGGAGCCTTTGTAGTAGTTGGAGCCTTTGTAGTAGTTGGAGCCTCTGTACTGACTTCTGGAGTGGTTGGAGCCTCTGTACTGACTTCTGGAGTAGTTGGAGGAGCCTCTGTACTGACTTCTGGAGTAGTTGGAGCCTCTGTACTGACTTCTGGAGTAGTTGGAGCTTCTGTACTGACTTCTGGAGTAGTTGGAGCCTCTGTACTGACTTCTGGAGTAGTTGGAGCCTCTAGTGACTTCTGGAGTAGTTGGAGCCTCTAGTGACTTCTGGAGTAGTTGGAGCCTCTACTGACTTCTGGAGTAGTTGGAGCCTCTGTACTGACTTCTGGAGTAGTTGGAGCCTCTGTACTGACTTCTGGAGTAGTTGGAGCTTCTGTACTGACTTCTGGAGTAGTTGGGGCCTCTGTACTGACTTCTGGAGTAGTTGGAGCCTCTGTAGTGACTTGTGGAGTAGTTGGAGCCTCTGTACTGACTTCTGGAGTAGTTGAAGCCTCTACTGTTGGAGCCTCTACTGACTTCTGGAGTAGTTGGAGCCTCTACTGACTTCTGGAGTAGTTGGAGCCTCTGTAGTAGTTGGAGCCTCTGTAGTAGTTAGAGCCCCTACCTATAATGAATAAACGCTGGAAGCATGTTTCCCTACCTATAATGAATATCTCCAGGCCGTTCGACTGTCTAATATCGTTCAACTTGCCAGAGAATCCGCTGTGGACGTCAAATTTCAACTGCCAATTAGATTTTTAAGTGCGTTTAGTTGAAGTCACGTAAGTACACGTACAGATTGATGTCGCCTAGCACTACTGTAGTATAAAGCCCAGCTTCTATTCTAGCGTACTAGTAGTCTCCCTGTCCTAATCTAACCTAAAAATCCCGAAAAAACTAGTCGTTTTTCCCATGATGAGACGCACATTTGTCCCCGTCACTTCCACTTGCACTTTGTCTTCGGCCTGAAGCTGAAGCGTTCCCGATTGGGAAAACGTTCCCTTTAAAATCGTCTGCTCATGAACAGACGTCAGTTTTCGTTGGCCGTTGACTGTAGTGTGGTGGGCAATGGGAGTCCGACTGTATGGCATGTGGTAGTGCATTTGGTGATAGGTATAATAGATACCGCTCTGCAAAACGACGATAGAACCATTGGTATAACGCATGTCTCCAACCAATGAAACGTTGGCCCAGTGGGTTAGCAATTCTAATCAAAGAGTTGTTAGTGAAGAGATAGTGGCTAGTTTTTACCTCTCGGGTGGATTTGTATTTTTTTCCCGTTGCCTAACATGTGAGCTGATGCTCGAGTTGTCGTACGAGTCACGCACTTTACTGCCTGTTTAGTAGTTGATTTCCATTTCCAATCAACGACTGAGACTTCGTTGAGAAGAACGATATTTAGTTGCGTTGCCGGAACGTGCGCTTCAACGAAAATATTTCTTGTTGAGTAGAAAGTGCACGTGGGACAAATGTAGCCAATGACGATCGTTACGACGGAGTCTTTTGCAACAAAACCAGTGTACGATACGGAGAGAGAGTTTTTATACAAGCACCCCTTCTCTTCTGTACACAGGGATGCATTTGTTGGTGGTCCACATTGGCGCGAAACGGGTGTTTTGTCGATTTGAATGTTGAGAGCAATTTGAACGCCGACGATGGGAACGTATGCTATTTGAGCGTGAATTGCATAAATTCCGCTGACGGTAATGTGCAGATATTCGTTCCTTTTGTTGATACCGATAACTTTTGCGTTGGGATTAGCATCAGGATTTTCCCAATCAACGTTAGCGTTATCTAAAGTAGGGCAACGTCATATGGCTCTTTTATGAGCAACGACTTAACGATTTAAGTTGATCTTTCTGGATCCGCTGCTACCGAGGAACAGTTTCGCGTAGGCAATTGTAGACTGCACCTAAACACACCCGGTTTTTAGTCTTTTAGATAAGCCATCTCTTAGACTCGTTGACTTCGCATTGCTCCGTTTTTTCAGCTTTAGGCTCTGTGATCAAATAAACTTAGGATGACGAAAAATAGAGGTTTTTAGAGGCACCTTCAGCTCCCTTTTCGTTGCATAAGCTCGCTGAACATAAACCTGGAGGCCCGTTGGGTCCTCTATCACCTTTCTGACCCTTTTGTCCTGGATGAAATACAGTGTTTAGTGTCGGTGGCTGAGATGTCCTTATAACCTAAGCCCGAGATGCCCTTTTCGCCCTTGGTTCCGGGATGACCGTTGTGCCCGTTCATCCCATTTGCTCCTGGAAAACCGTCTTTTCCTCGAGTCCCTTGCGCGTTACATCTAGGCCTATAATAACCAAAGGATTGGCTCTTACCTCGCTTTCCCTTTTCTCCCTTTTCGCCTAGAAAATAGACAGTCTTCTGAAGAACTGTGTTTAGTACTGCTAATACTAGCCTTTTGGGCAAGGGCACGGTTCCGCTCGTTTATCCCGAACGTCCTAGCTCAAACAGAGAATTTACGCGTCGTGAGAGTATCTGTAGTGCTTAAATACATGTTGAGCGTTTCTAATCAGGCCCAGGCTACTATCTTCCTTATTTACGACGACTCTCCCACGCTCTTCCAACGCATTCAACTTCTTTGCTATCCAGTACGACTGAACGCAGACGGCAGTCAGCGAAACCGTGGCAATAACAATACACACATAAACAATTCTCCTCAATGATGCCACAGACGACGACTCAGATAATTTCCGGGTGGTCTCTTTGCTCGTCATCTCCAAGTCAAACGCCAGGAATGGCACTTGTAAAAACAAGCAACCCTTCGAATGGATCAACTTTGTCAGACAATGATCTGCCACTCCATGAGTAGCACTAGCAACAAGCCAGAACTAGCGCAACCGTAAAGCGGAGGAGTGACACAATGGACGAGTGCCAAAATGAACACGTGAGTGAGTGAATAAATTTTATTAGCCTAAAGTCCACTACAAAACATATACGCCGCGTAGTCTCAGGAACCCCCGCACTCTCTTTCATCCTAGTTTCATTTTAGGCTGTTCGGTCATTCGATAAACGACGCTGTCCTTTCCTGGATCCATGTTCCACATTACGGCCGATACGGCGTATACAGAGAGACTTAGGACCACTACGAGAAACAGGATAATTCCGAATATGGCCGAGTGGTCCTCTCCGTAGCTTGTTGCCACATTCCAAGCTTTCTTATTGGTGTCGATAGCAACGGTCTACACAGATTTGTTACGTAGGAAAACGAAGGGGAACCCTCACCTCTGTCCAAACGCAGGAGATATATGCAATAGCTAAATAAAGCCGTCTTAGCGATAGAAAAATGCTTTGGAAGACGTCGAAGTACCGAAAATCGTCAAGAACGACGGCATCATGTGACGCGTTGAGTTGTGAAAGCAGGCTAAAGCACGCTAAACGGGTCTGCTGTCAGCGGATGGCAGCGGATAGCGGCAGCTTTCTAGGCCGTTCCAGAGCCGAAAAATAGATTTTTTGGCACAACTGTGCCGATTGAGTCTGCAAATTGCAGCGGCTCTTGGTTGACCGCGCTTACATCCTAGAAGCTAACGTACGCTATTTGAACTTGCGTAGTCGCGAATCCTCGCAGCCATATTGCTTTCGTGCCATTTCGACGCCAGACCGCTCTCGAACGACCCAAAAGCGATTCACTTAGCACAAATCTACTCAGGTTAGCAAACCAAGACCATCGAACTCGCATCGTCGCACAAAACGCGTCGAAACAGTCAAAAAACGCATCGCGAACGCTTATCCCAACGCTCCTCGCATCGCATCGCAGCCGAAACCTCTCCTAAAAACCTCCATCGTCTCCGCATTGCCCCCGTTCGACGCTTCGAACGCAATCGAAGCGCATTTTGACTCCCCCTTTGCAGCAGGAAGTCGGAACGGCGTCGTCACTTTTTTCCCCACTCGCGCTCCAATGAAAGTGTCGGGAGGCGGCGATCCCAATAGCCAAGAAGGAGGAGGACAAAATGCAAGCGACTCCGGCGGCGGCGACGGCAGTCGTTTAAACGTGAGCGGCGGACTGCCGCCGTTGCGGGAAGACGAAGAGAGTGGCGGCGGCGGCGGAGGCGGCGGCGGCGGCGAAATCGAACGAAGCGTTCCGCCGGATCAGCCGCCGCCGTACGAATCGGTGGTCGCCGCCGACGAACGGCCGCCGTCGTCGCCACCGCCGTCGACGACGGAAAATGTTGGCGAAGCGGATTTTCCGGTGAAAGTGTTGCAGAAATTGGACGATAGTTTGAATCGTACGAAGTGGATTGTGCCGGTGACGCCTCGTGGCGATTTGGAGGTCTTGCTTCTGGCTGCGATACAATTGTGCAAGAGAGGTTAGTTAGATGGAAGGGGGTTTTTCAGTGGAGATTTTTCTAAGGGAGACCCTGCCTTACTTACTTACTCTCAGGCTTGGATTCTCAAAGCGAGCCGTGTCAGAGATTCTTTAGAGACGGTCTCTATTCGTCGTTTGTTAAAATTTTGACGGACGAGGCTGTCTGCTCGTGGAAAGCCGAAATTCAGGTTTGGGATTTTTTGAGAATTTATAACACGTACATACGATGATGAAGATTTTTTTAGCAATACATTCAAGAGAACAATCTTCGACTTGTTCAATTGTGCGTTCTCAAGTTGAATGACGACGTCTTGCATCTTCTCGATCTTCTTGCAATGGTCTTAAGTTCTTCGTCTCGCTTCCACTTAGTGAACAACGCCAAAACGTCTGAAAATTCTGATTACGTACTAAACTAATCAACACCAGAAGTTCTAATAGAAAACGCTTTTTCCTTAGGCTTTTAGTGACGTAGTCTATGCGAAACCGACAGAACCTAAACCCAAGGTAAGCAAGAGGTCATAATACGTGTCTCTAAATTAAATTTTTTCATTCTCCCCAGGGTTGGCTTGTTGATTTGGTGAACGCCTTTGGATCCTACAACGGATTTGACGTCTTGCGAAAGCGCGTACTCGAAGGCAGCAACCTGAACGTGCAGATCATGGCTGCGCTGATTCGGTATTGGAAAAGAATTTTAGACTCTCATTATTAATTTATTTCTCTAGACCTTTTGGCGGCTGCGCTGACGTTTTGACTTTGGAATGCCTTCAAAAATACGTGATTCCGTGCGCCGATCGAATGCTGGAGGTGTTGGAGAGTCTCACCGACGACGATTTGAAAAAGGAGGCGAAAAACGAGGCAAAGAACGACGCTTTTCCGTCTCTATTTCGAGTCAGTTCACCCCCCTATTAAAAAACTACATTTTAACTTAAATATTTTTATTATGAAAGTCTTTGAAAGTTGTTTATCGGGGCGATCCGGATCGAAAGGAGATGATTCAAAAAGTGGAGGAATTTAGAATGAGGATGATATTGAGGTAAGAAGGGAGGGGATACTTAAATTTAAAAAAATACGCTCTCATTTATTCTATACAAAGGCTCCTTCAAATATCGTCGTTCAATGGAAAAATGAACGCTCTCAACGAAGTGAACAAAATGGTTTTGGCGTCGTACGGTTCATCGTCGTACGGACGACAATACGAGGAGGACGAAACTGTCGGCGCGGAAACGCTAGTGGTAAGATATAGGAGAGAGAGAGGTCTTTGTTTCTTTCTTTCAAAGATTCCGTCTCCTTCAGTTGTGGATCAAGAAAAACGAAGTTTTGACTATCGTCTTGCGCGACAATCTTCACCAGCCTCAATACGTCGAGAAACTGGAGAAAATTTTGCAGTTCATGATTCGACAGAAGGCGTTGAATCAGGCGGATTTGGATGCCATTTGGGCCGCTCAGGTTGCTACCGAAACGAGACGTATCCTTTGCCAGTTCTACGCCTGCTCTAGGCTGGAAAGCATGATGCAATCGTGAAGAACATACACGATCTTTTGGCGAAGTTGGCGTGGAATTTTTCTGCTGAGCAGCTTGATCATCTTTTTCATTGCTTTCAGGTACTTTGCGATCTGTTTTTCGTCGTGTTTTGGTTTATTGTCGACGTTTAGGAGAGTTGGGTGCAAGCCGGAAAGCGTCAGAGGGAGAAATTGATCGAATTGATTCGGCGATTGGCTGAAGACGACAAGGATGGCGTAATGGCTGGGAAGGTAGGCCGGCTGCTGGAATTAAAAGCCGCCTTTTCGCGTGGATAGTGCGTGCGTGGCTCAGTGGTCTAGTGGTATGATACTCGCTTCGGGTGCGAGTGGCCGCGGGTTCGATTCCCGCCTGAGCCCAGTTTTTTTCTTTTTTCTTCTTTTCTTTCTTTTCTTTTTATTGCTTACTGTCCGCCTAAAACTAAAACTTCGCAACCGCTGCGAAAGGGCGTGCGGCATCGCGTATCACTTAGCGCGCGTTAGATAACCATTATTTATTTATTTATTTATTTCGTGTAGGTGTTAGGCTTGCTATGGAACCTAGCACATTCAGAAGACTGCCCTACCGAAATAATGGATCAAGCTCTAAATGCCCACATCAAAATATTAGACTACAGCTGTGCAGCAGTATACAAAATAGTCTATATGGTAATGACGCATGTAGCAGTACTTTTTCACGCAGGAACGAGATCAGCACAAGAGTTTGTGGCTTGAACGATGCCTTGCCGAGTTGAAGAGCGACACGTGGGTCCTTCCAGCGATCAAGATGATGCGAGACATTTTCACCATGTACATTGAGGTCTCAGGAAAAGAGTTTTTTTATGAGGGGGCACATTGATAAATGACGGGGATTAGGCACCGCACGGCTCGTCCACTGGCCATTCGAATTACTACTATAGGCAGGACATGATTCAGAATGTCGACTCCCAATCAAGTCTGATTGAACTTCTGACGACCAATTTGGAATGCTACATGAGCAAAGTGAGAAAACACTGCGAAGGTGAGATTAAATATTTGATACATTTGGAGCAAACGACAATTTCTTTCTCGCGCTGCAGTCAATCCTGGCGCAACTCCCGAGGACGTCGTCCTTGACGGTAGAACGAATCACGAACAACAGGTGAATGACCGACTGACGTTTCTCAAGTAAGTGAAAGAGAGAGAAAGGCTGCTTCACTCCCTGCAGTGAATTCTTTAATTCTAGATTCGTTCTCAAGGATGGGAGGCTGTACCTTTCTCTGAGCCACGCAATCAAGGTAATAATTATAAGAAATAGTACGGTATCCTTAGAGAAGAAAATTGCCTCTTTTTTAGATTTGGACTTGTTTGGCTAAGAAAGCCGTTTTTCCTTCTGATAGGGAGGCCTGTTTCAAATGGTTTTCAAAGGTTTGCTTGTCGTTTGGTCTTTTTCTTTGGTTGCCATTCTTTGGCGTTCTTAGGTTATGGGAGAAGATCCCGATTTGGAACCCCTAGGCTACAAACAGTTCTTTGAAGATCACGTCATGAATCTAGATCCCGCTCTGTTGACTGAAAGCGGAATGAAGTTGGTTGCGTAACGAGATAGAGATATTTATTGAAAATTCTTCTTTTCGTTAGATGTTTTGATCGTGCGTTCAAACTGGTAAACCAGAACAGTCATAAATTGATTGCAAAGAGGCACAAATTCGTCACGTCGAATCTATTCATGACCGGAATCGACTACATATGGAAGGTACGGCAAAAAAACAGAAAGACTCCCCATATGCATCCAGGGTTCTGCCCACGTGGGTCGGCATGGGTCGGCCCCGACCCTCACTCGCCTATCGCCGACCCATACACTACTAAAACGTTATGCCTTTTGCCTTGTCCCTATGCCTTTTGCCTTCTCCTATTCCCTTTGCCTTCTCCTATGCCTTTTGCCTTCTCCCTATGCCTTTGCCTTCTCCCTATTCCTTTTGCCTTGTCCTATGCCTTTTGCCTTCTCCTATGCCTTTTGCCTTCTCCCTATTCCTTTTGCCTTGTCCCTATGCCTTTTGCCTTGTCCCTATGCCTTTTGCCTTGTCCCTATGCCTTTTGCCTTCTCCTATGCCTTTTGCCTTCTCCTATGCCTTTTGCCTTCTCCTATGCCTTTTGCCTTCTTCCTATTCTTTTTGCCTTTTCCCTATGCCTTTTGCCTTCTCCTATGCCTTTTGCCTTTTCCCTATGCCTTTTGCCTTTTCCCTATGCCTTTTGCCTTGTCCCTATGCCTTTTGCCTTCTCCCTATGCCCTTTGCCTTCTCCCTATGCCCTTTGCCTTCTCCCTATGCCTTTTGCCTTGTCCCTATGCCTTTTGCCTTTTCCCTATGCCTTTTGCCTTCTCCCTATGCCTTTTGCCTTGTCCCTATGCCTTTTGCCTTCTCCCTATGCCTTTTGCCTTGTCCCTATGCCTTTTGCCTTCTCCTATGCCCTTTGCCTTCTCCCTATTCCTTTTGCCTTGTCCCTATGCCTTTTGCCTTTTCCCTATGCCTTTTGCCTTGTCCCTATGCCTTTTGCCTTGTCCCTATGCCCTTTGCCTTCTCCCTATGCCCTTTGCCTTGTCCCTATGCCTTTTGCCTTGTCCCTATGCCTTTTGCCTTGTCCCTATGCCTTTTGCCTTCTCCTATGCCCTTTGCCTTGTCCCTATGCCTTTTGCCTTTTCCCTATGCCTTTTGCCTTCTCCCTATGCCTTTTGCCTTCTCCTATGCCTTTGCCTTCTCCTATGCCTTTTGCCTTCTCCTATGCCTTTTGCCTTTTCCCTATGCCTTTTGCCTTCTCCTATGCCTTTTGCCTTCTCCTATGCCTTTTGCCTTCTCCCTATGCCTTTGCCTTCTCCGTATGCCTTTGCCTTCTTCCCGTTCGAACGTTCAAGACAATTTTTAAAATGGTTTTAAATATGGTCCAAGACAGTTTTGAAAATGGTCCAAGACAATTTTGCCTTAGACGATTCATAAAAGTGTCTTGGACAATTTTCCAGACCTTCTTCCCACACTGAAAAAATTCTCGGCAGAACCCTGTGCATCATCATCTTGTATATGTATTCCTTACTTTGTCATACATATGTAGGCTCCTTAGGCCCTTTGCTAGGATTTTCAATTCTCTAGGTGATTCTATGTGGCGCTGATGAAATCGTGTTCAAGGCAATAGAACTCATGAAAGACGTTCACACTCATCTCTCGCCTACTCTATTGACCCGTCAAGTGAGCCAATGACGAGAGGAGAACAGAGTGGGTTTTTATTGATCGTTTCGCTTTTGTTGTCTCTCTACAGGTGGCCATTCACGTAGATTTCATAGGAAAATGTTTCGAGCATCTCGAGACGTCTTTCGAAGTGCTGAAAGTTCGTCTTGAGGCGCCCGAACGGCACGTGCACGTCACTCAAATGGTCCGCTGTCTGACGCTTCTTCGAGAATACATCGCCCAATGCGACGACGCTCACAAAGGCGAGAGAACGTTTCTGCCCCACGGAAAGTAAGAAAGCGAGAGGGAGAGAGGCGTATTGTCATTATTGGATATACGACGATCTCGAATAACTCAGGTCGTCGCTTGGGAAACACATCATGTTGACCGTGCGCTTTCCTCTTCCGTCGGGACGACAGGAGGATTTGGAAGTGTCGACGCACGGCAACGAATCTTTAGGAGCGTTGCGTCGCAAGATCATACGATTGTACGGGGAAAGAAAGTTTGGGGAGAGTGGGCATTAGATTTTCGTTATTATAGGAAAAAAGGGTCGTCGTCGCAGGGAATCAAAATCGATTTATTTCTCAACGGAGAGGTGGTGAATCCGGTGGAAGATCGCCGACTGATGCACCAGCTTTCGATTCGAGAGAGAGCGGTGAGTGGGGAAAGTAGCCAAGGCGGACTCCCTCTGAATTTCTTTTCAGGTTTTGTCCGCGAAAATTCGTTATAAACGACACGGATCGCCGTCTCAGGATTCCTCTTCCGATTCGTCGACGAATTCGCCACCGACTCTTTTTGACAGCACTTCGAGTTCCGAGACAGAGCAAAGTCTTCCTGGAGTGGTATACGCTCCCGTTTTCGTACTAAAATCGTTCTAGCGTCGCTTTGCTGTTCAGATAATGGCTAGGGATCCGAAACACTGTTCGCTTCTCCTTCAAATTGGTCAGATGGGAAGCCAGTTGAACGCGTCCATTCTTCGCGACAGGGCGCGCGAACTGTTGGACTTGATTCCGTCCGATCAGAAAATACTCGAGAAAATTTGTCAGTGCAAAGACAAAGGAGGTTTTAAGCAACTCGAGGAGATGTGTTTTCAACTTCCTCCGCTTCACACACTCTATCATCTAGAGGTGCGGAAAATTACGACTCTTACCCGTGGGAGATATTGACGTATCTTTTCTCTTTCTATCTAGGTTTTGCAGTCGCTTCTTCTTCCTGCGACGTCGTCTCCCGACGACGAGCAATCGGATTCGTTTCAGCTTTGGTTCATCGAAAACGGGGGCATTCGACTGCTTCTGAAATTGCTGGAGAGTCCCGATTTCGTCAAGGACGCCGACGTGAACACGAGAAAGTGAGTTTATTTCCAATAAAACTAGCGAATGACTTTCGTAAAATTCTCCCTTCTTTCAAGATCGATTTATCATGTGACTATAAGACTGCTGCGTCTCTTTCTCGCATCGCTCGGAATGGTTCAAGCGTTTCATTGGGCGAAGGAGTTGACCAGTGAAAGTCCAACGAAAGAGGCGGCCGCGTGCGGCCGAGTCGAACAGCTACGCGAAGCGCTTTTGCACCTACCTAGCATTCATTCGGACTTACTACTGAGACAGATTGTCAACTGGATAGGCCAATCGGCTTCAAAGACAGTGCGTTACAATATCTCGTAATAATTTTTTCTTCATTTTTTCTTGTTTCTCGCGTAGGTTTTAGACGACGTGAATCTAGTCACTTTAGAAACGGTTTGTTGTATACAGCGGTTCGCCTGGAGCGCGGCGGCGGGAGCCGCTCACTTAGCCAAGGCGTCAGTGGACGCGATTCACAAGGCCATGGAATCGGTGCGGCGACGTCAATCCTATAGTCGCGTTTTTTTATTCTCTCTTTTCTGTCTAGAAACCCATTGATTCAGAGAGCGCTTCACTTTGTAAAGAATCTTTGGAGGTAAGTGGTGGAGCCACCCCGGTGCTGTAAAGATCTCAAATCTGGACACTAGGTGCTTTCCACTCTACTCGCACTTCAGCCCAACTTGCAGGAATCCTTGATCAAAGAGCGCGACTGGCAGACGTTTATTATAGACCTATTGCTAATGAGTAGAAACAGGTGAACGTTCTGAAATGCGCGAAGGGGAAAAATTTGCACGACGTGCGCTTTTAGGCCTCTTCGGCTCACTGTCTGTGATCAACTTTTCCTCATGGTGACTCGATGCTCCACGACGCCGAACCCTCTTCGTTTCCTTCTCACGCTCTTGTTCACTGATCTATCCGTAAGTTTCGATACGTTACTCCTTGTTTTATACATTTGTGTGCTAGACTGTAGTTTCGGAGAACGAACGGTCTTCTTCCGAATATTTCACTCTTCTTTGCAAGTAAGCAGGCATTTTTTGACGGTAAAATAGAATGGATTATTTCTTGCCTTCAGATTGCTAAGCAATGTGCGGCAGACGGAGGCGTTTGCTTTCGACGCCTATCACAAACTGAAACTCGAAGTGGAGTGGCTGAAAAAAGTCAAAGTAAGCCCCAGGAGACGACACATCCATTGAAACTCCTAACTCCTCACCAGGCTGACTTCCAGTCGTCTCGAGGCTGTACGACAGTCGAAGATACTCTTCTCGAAGGTCGCTTAAAAATTGCGAAAGAACTGTTGCAATTTCAACCGGAAGAAGTGAAGCGTCGACTCGGATCAGCAGAAAATGGGGGCGAGAACCTCGTCCAGGAGCTCGTCGAAGAGTTTCTCTGCCCGGCGTCGAAGCAGCTCAGTCTCTACAAAAAGGGAGTCTGTGAGTTGGCGCGAGGCTAAGGGATTTCTTATCCCCTTTTGCGAATGAACACTTTTTTGCAGCTCATCTTCCCTCTGAGTCGATGCACGTGATTTGTTCGTCGCATTCTACGCAACTTGCTGCCTATGATCTACTTGTCGTCTTGTGCTGCAACTGCATTCCTAATATGGAACGACTCTGCCAGCTTCAGGACGAACTTTTCTACTCTGGTAAGCACCACCGAATAATCGAAGAGGTTTCGCTAAATGAAATATAGACAGCTACTTATTATTATTGTAGTCTGGGCGTCTAATGGGCTATTTTGAATTCTAGAACACGAAATGCCGTTGATGGAGTGGGAATACATGCCTCCCATTGGCGCTAGACCGATCCGTGGTTTTGTTGGACTAAAAAATGCCGGAGCCACGTGCTACATGAATTCCGTTTTGCAAATGGTTTTTTTTCCCTTTTGATTCTCTGCCTGCATTTTTAGGATTTCTTCCTCTCGTAGCTGTTTATGGTTCCCTCGGTGCGAGACGGCATTCTCAAAGTCAAAGGCCTGTGGAAAGAAGGCGAAGAAGAGGAGCCGTCGTTCGTCGACGAAAAGAACGAAAAAAATCAGGTGCGTTCGCGCGAGAAAAGCGAATCGAGAAAAAGTCTCATCGCTTTTTGGGTCGTGCAGCGTCTAAACGAAAAAGTAGACGGCGACGATGGAACGGCGGAAAGGGGGGGCAACAGCGCGGACAACATCAAGGCGTATCGCTTGGGCGTCGTGAAGCAAGTCCAATGCATTTTCGGTCATTTGATGAAGAGTCGCCTTCAGTATTACACGCCACGGGGTCTCTGGAAAGCGTTCAGGTACGAAAATCCGTATAGGCGTTTCTTCCTTTCCTTCAGCGCTCTTTGCTGTGTAGAATGGGCGATCGGCCGGTGAACGTGCGCGAACAACAGGACGCCATGGAGTTCTTCAACGGCGTTGTGGACTGCATAGACGAGGGCTTGAAAACGTTGGGTCACGAGGAAATCGTGTCGAAGGTTCTCGGCGGTTCTTTTGCCGATCAGAAAATTTGCAAAGGCTGTCCGCACCGATACGCTCGCGAGGAGAAATTCATGTCGCTCTCCGTGGACATTCGCTATCACGGTCATCTCCTCGAGTCGTTGGAGCAGTACGTCAAAGGCGATTTGCTCGAGGGCGATAACGCGTATTTCTGCGAGAAATGCAACAGAAAGGTCCGCCGCGTCGTTTCCTCCTTCGATTTCTTAGAGAAAATGCGCGCCTGTTGCAGGTTGACACGGTGAAGAGAATGTGCATCAAATCGTTGCCTCCTGTGCTGATGATACAGCTCAAACGATTCGGCTACGATTGGGAACGGTAATAGAGCTTTCGTACACTATATTGCCTCGCGTTTTATACCACGTCCAGTGACTGCGCTGTCAAATTCAACGACTACATGGAAGTTCCGCGCGAACTCGACATGGAACCGTACACTGTCGACGGCCTGGCGAAAATCGAAGGCGAACGCGTCGACGTGAACAGCGACGACGAAGGCGACGACGAGAGAGAAAAAAGCGACGTGGGAGACGAGAAGAATAAGCAATGCACTAAGTACAGTCTTGCTGGCGTCGTCGTACACAGCGGCCAGGCAAGCGGAGGCCACTACTACAGTTTCATAATGCAGAGGTTTTTCTTTATCAGATGATATCTTTTTTTTTGACACTGGTGTTGGTTTCAGGTTGGGCGAAAGTGGGGCTCAGTGGTACAAATTTGAAGACGGCGAAGTGTCCGAAGCGAAGATGGACGACGACGAGGTGCGTTTGTTTTTTAGAGAAAGAAAGGCCTCCTGCGCACTCCTGGTTTTATCTAGGAATTGAAAGCTCAATGCTTCGGTGGCGAATTCGTCGGCGAGACGTACGACCACGTTACGAAAAGGTGAAAAGAGAGAACCGTTTTAGGGTTTGAACTCGCATAAACGCGATTGTTTAGGATGCAGTATCGTCGTCAGAAGCGCTGGTGGAACGGCTACCTGCTGTTCTACGAACGCGTCGATTCGCCCTTCACCGGTTCGCGAATTAGCGTCTTTTCTCGCCGCACGACGAATCTTTTTTTCGCAGAGGCGGTCAACAGCGATGCGGGAAAACTGCCTGTTCTTGCCGGCGCAATCGAGCGCGGAATACAGAAAGAAAATCTCGAATTTATGCATCTGAAGGCGTTGTTCAGTATAGAAAATTTTCGTTTCATGAGAAGCCTCGTCGATTCGGTCGCCCCTCTCACTGTCGTCGAGCCGATGGTAACCGAATCATTGACTCAATCTAATATCGATTTCTCTATAACGATCGGATTTCTTGCAGAAGGAAACGCAGGAGAAATTGGTCATGCTCGTTTTAAAGCTCTTGACGAATTTCTTGCTTTCCTACGGCCTTCGAACGAAAAAGGCGATACGAGGATTGGCCGGCGAATGGGTCAACAGTCTCCTGTCGTTGCTCAAGTGCAGTAAGTATATGCGTTTCTGGTTTGCTACATCGGCGCTCTTTCGCCATCCGGAACGCTTCGTGGAGTATCTCCTCGAGTGTCCCAATCAAGAAGTGAGGGAGAGATATGGGAGGGGGGATGCCTAGTCACTTCTTTGTGCTTTAGGTTCGCACGGCTTTTAGTCGCCTTCTTGCCTACCTTGCTTACTTTTCCCACAACGACGGCCCCTACGTCAATCACTCGCCTGTCTACGGTCCTGCCTCCTCTGACATTATTGGAGGTAAAGAAGAGCGATTAGCTTAGACGAAAAATTTACTATTGCCTTCACAGCTCCGACGTCTCGCGAAGATCAAACCCTTAGCGACTGCATCGTAGAAGCCGTTCTCAATCTCCTAAACAAGGAAGTGGGCGAACACGAGCGTCACATCAGCCAGTATTTCTACTTCTTTCTGACGTACTGCTCTTTCTCTCATGCCGAGGTCAGTGAGAACCCTCTCCCCCACGTCCGCTTACGGAAACGAGCTTTTTCTTCTCAGCGTTCTCAATTGCTGAAAATGCGCGTACCGGCCTTATTCATAGCGCTCGCTTTGGGCGAGGGTCCCGCTCTGATTGGCTACCGGCACCACGCGACCGATTTGTCGCGTCTGTATAGCGTCGTGTCGGTGCTCGTGCGTTGCTACGACGTATCCCGTCACATGCAGCATTGCGTCAAGGTTGCAACGCAGCCTATGATATAATCGTCGATGAGATTTGCTACTTTGATCTGTAGGAAGCCGAACCGGCTCCAAATCCGTTCTACGAGCTGTCTCAGCCGGAGGCAATGCACCCAGAAATTGTCGAGGCTTTGTTTGAGAATCAGAAGTATGTTTCGCTTTTGTGCCTTCGATATGTGACGTCACTTTTTTAGGTATCTGAAAAAGGTCATTAGCGAAAACGCTGCTGCTGAAGACACTTTGCAATTATTTCAAGTTCGTCGTCTCTCCGACGTTCTCCCCACATCGTAGTTTCATTTCGTTTTTTCCCTCCCTAGTTTCTTTGTTGGGAAAATCCTACGATGTCGCGCATGGTTTTAACCGAATTGCTCTATCAGGTTCGTTTTTCGGGGGCACGCGAGAATGTTTGCTAGAGTACCGCGCGTCGTAGATTACGTACGCGTACGCGTACGAACTCCGACCCTACTTGGATTTGCTCTACTGTATGCTCATGCTGGACGACTCCTGGCAGCATGCTCGTCTCCTAAACTGCGTCAGAGGTGCGTGCAAACGAGAGCTATACTGTCGGCGGAGATATCTCTTTTCCTTAGGATTCCAAGAAGATCAGCTTGACGGTATCTTGGATATAATTCGCAGATCAACAAATAACCAGCCGAAGAGATCGTACCAGTGCATCAAAATGCTTGTCAATCTGTTCACAACGTACGTTGAATTTCCTCAATGAGCGCTTTTCTCCGATCCTGTTCACTTTTTCTCAGATCTCGAGTGGCGAATGAACTTCTCAAAGACGAGTCCATTTACCGACCTTTTAAAGCGTCAGTCGATTGGCTAGGAGACGAACTCGACAAAGTAAGAAATATAGTTCAGTTTCTTCGTCGGTCAAGTCCTTTCTTTAGCGTCCCTACGGTCACTCATATTCGTACAACAACTGGTCTCCGCCAGCGCAGTCAAACGAATCGTCCAACGGGTACGAATACATTATAATATCTTCTACAGCTCCTAGCCATAATCCGAAATAGATATTTTCTGGAACGGTCGAACAGCGCCAGACAGACACTTACAAAAGCCTACGATTTACTACCGGAAGACGTAAGAAATGCACGCGTTTCTTTATCAGAGAGCATTCTATTTTCATATAAAGGAGCAAGACGAAGCGGAGCCGATGGTCGACGATGACGTTCCCGAAAGCGAGAGTCCGACGGGAGCGCTTGACGGGACCGTACCGGAGATGAGTCAGTACCACAACAGTCAGTCCTACGGCGGGACGTCGTCGGGTGCGGACCAGTCGGAGCCGGACCAATCGTCGCCGGAACGCGTTACGTGGGCGCGCGACAAGTCGAGGACTCGCGTGGAATTCTCGCGACCGACGAAAACGACGTCGATCGACAATTTGGACCAGATTGACAATATTCCGAGCGACAGTCCCGGCCAAGTGCGAAACGACGAAACGATCGGCGAAGCGGACGACGATGGCGACGACGACGACGACGACGACGACAACGGGGACCATGGCAAAAAGTAACGTGAACTGGATGTACAGCGAACACGTAAGACTAAGTATCCAGAAAATCATTAGTCAGTCTTTTGGAAACAAAGGGGGTCGTGCTGATTGTGTTGTTATTATTATTTGTGAGAAAAAAAGCGTGCAAAGCTCAACGACTGTATAGTCTAGCTGTAAACGGGGGTTGACTAGTTTCTTACAGTAGTTCTAGTAGTGTATTTTCTTGTTGCGGCGTTTGTGCACTGTAGAATGTATTAAATACAATGCATTCTCAGGACTGCTGCCGCTCCAAAAACGCTCTGCATTTTCGTTGAATTTGATTCGGTGTGTGTTGGTACCGGTTGGACTCGTCACGAGCCATTGCCTATAAATAAAAACAAGGTCAAACCGTAATGGCGCAAAGCTTCCTTGGAAGTGAAACTTCGTAGTTTGTGCCATATTTCTGGATGAGATCAGAAAGGAACTTGGCTTCACCGGGAGCAATGTGCCGTGGGCTGGGCCCTTTCCTCTGCCTAGAGGCGGCATCTTGTTCCAAAGCTGACAAAGAAAACGAATATCTAGTATAATTAATTGTATTAGCCTACTCTGTCTAACCTTCCACAACACTTGTCTTTGTCCTGTTACCCTAATAAAGGAAATAGGTCAGCAACGAATGTGCCGGGACTTTGACAGAGGCCAGACCAAAACTCTACGTAACCAGAGCCGTAGAGAGCTGCGACATCCATTATGGACGCCATGTCCAGCTCACACGGCTCTGTTACATAATAGGCATTTTTTCGAGGAGACGCCCTTCCTTTTTGCGGACTTATCTACACCACATGTCTACACCTTAACGCTAATCACATGATCTCATGGACGCCGCAAACCAACGTGACATAACAGGGCACTACCGGGGACCCTCGTCATTTTTTCGAGGAGACGCCTTTGCAGCTTATCACGAACGTACATCGGTCGGCTCATTCGGATCGAGTACGAGTCCCATCGCTTTGAAGTTCTCCCGAAGCGTCTTCTTCGAATCGTATGCATCGCCAATCGGGCCTCTACGAAGCGCAAGAGACGTGATTCAGATTGCATTACAGTGTAGCTACACAACATCGTATCTCACTCAAACTTCAGCTTTCGATTTTTTCGTTTTTGCTTGAACGCAGGCTTCGTCGAGCGCGCTTTCACTCGCTTTCTCGCTTTGCGTGTCCGCGCACTCGCCATGATGCTACGGCCACGTCCACTTTACTACGACACTCCAGCTCGCCTTCCCGTATGTTGTCTTGTCGTTTTTTCGATGGCGTCGTCTTCCGAAGCGAGTCGCAAGAGCGAAGCATTCGAAAGAGAAAGAGGAAGTTTCGAGAAGGAAGAAGAATTGTCGAGCGTAGCTCAAATGACGGAGATTCGCTCGCAGTTGAGAAATCTCCTCGGCTCTTCTCCCCCTCTGTTCGGAACGGACGAGAGCGAAACAGATACAGACAAGCTTCTTCCAAAGCAACCGTTCTCGTTGCAGTTTCGAGACAGTTCCGCTTCGCTGCTGGAAAGTCTTAGTTTGACACCGCCTCGAGGAGATCAGAAAATCTTGACGCAAAATCTAGAAAGAGAGCGACTAAGGAGAAAAGTGGCAACAGGAGCGATATCTAGAAAGCTCCGTTAGATACGTTTGTGTGCAGATGTGCGAAGAAAAAGTGTACGAGCTGGAAAGAAAAGTTCTGTTCGTGGAACAGCAGCTGGCTGTAGCTTTGTCTGTAAATAAGAAAAGAGATACGATGATTGGACAGTTGGAGAAGGTATACTGTAGTTAGTTAAGGGGGGGATGACACTCTTGTGCGTATCATAGTCCTAATTTAGACTTTGGGTGATATTGTCTGTGGATGGCAGAGGAAAGAAGAGGAGACCAAGAAAGCGAATAGCTGGCTTCAGGAACGAAACGCTCAGTTTGAGGAACAAGTCCAGAGATTTAAACAGGTTATTCGACTATTATTTGTAGTAGATCAAACGTACCTGTTTTGCTAGGAAAGTATTCAGCTTCAAATTCAAGTAGACGAGTTACGGCAGGAGTGCCAAAACTTTGAAGAGGAGTTGGTACAAGTTAGAAGGCTTCGAATGGAAGAGGTGTGCAATTAAAATATGCATCTGTGTTCAATTTTGCACGTGACGTTTTTAGACTGAGATTGCTGAACGAGAGAAAAATCAATTGGCTACTCAAATAAATCAAGAGAGAGAAAAGGTGGCTCACTTTGCTGAGGAAAACGAGCGAATCGTAAAGACTTTAGAACGGGTACGTTATCAGGTTGTATTTCTCTACACTGTGCCAACGTTTGAAGCGACGATTTACGTAGGAAAGGGTTGAAAAGGAAAATCAGATAGCCGTTTTGGAAAGCAAATGGAAGAAGGTTGAAGAAGACAATTGGGACTTGATACAAGAGAAAAAGGTATCAACAAGAAACAATTTTTCGTCTACTGGTCAAAAATTTGATTTTTCCTTAGGAGAAGACATCTAATCACATGAAGTCAATAGAGGTTAATAGAATTCACTTTTTATAGTTGGGCGTAGAGTGTTTTCTTGCTAGGATTACGAAGAAAGGCTGTCGTCTACTCAGAGGGTCATTCAGGAATTACAAATTGAGCGTCAGAAATTAGAAAAGAAACAGGTGTGACGAGTCGAGAGAGAAACATGCGTGCGTGTAACGAGATTGTATATAAAATTGTTAGGAGGATTTTCGACAGGAACTTAGCTTTAAACACGACGAGTATTTGGCTGGTTTGACGAAGCAAAAGGCGGAACTGACGGCTAAGTTTGAAGCTCAAATTAGAAAAAGGACAATGGAAGTGCAAAACGAGGACAACGAACGCGAGGAAAGGATGAAGGAGGAGCACAGAGCACAGGTGAGGAGAAACGCATTACTTCCGTGTTTTCATCTCACAAGAGAATGAAACGAGCTTTTACACATGCAAATAGACTCTATTGTCTTCATACATTGTCTGTTATGTAGCTCGACGAAGTGAAGTTTGTTTGTTCCGAAGAGCTGAAACAGGTGAAACGCTACTGGGAGAAGGACGTCGCAGAGAAAGAGAAGGCCTTCCAAGCGGTATGTAGAGACTACGAGGAAAGATTGAGGATACTGACAGAAATGCTGAGCGAAGAGCAAGAGACTTCTTCCAAAATGAAAAAGTCAAGGTAGACACTGACCCTTCTCATGGGCCTAATCGATTACTTCATATTAGTAACGAATTGAGTGGGAAATTGAGGGCTTTGATCGAACTCCAGTGTCAGCAGAGCGTCGAACTCGTCGAGGAACTCATTTCGCAACAGGACGCCAAACCCGAAGACGGGATGGAGACGAGGAAAGGGAACGCGGAAAAGGATCTATTCTCGTCGAGGCGAGAGCGTCGGGAAACCGCGCGATCAGATAAAACGCCGCCGAGCGGATCTAGGTACCGATTCGATGAAAGAGTGAGGGGGGGGAACGATGATGCAATGGACCCCGTTTAGCATCCTTCTTTCTAATGTGAGTGCAGCACGCGACGAGGAATTGCGAAGTCATATAGAAACGGTATGAACGAAACAGGAGTCGAACAGTTTCACGTAACTATGTTTTCCTCTAAGCTACTTCACCGATTTCCCAGCCGTCCTTTGGGCCAAGTAAGTCCGCAGATATTCCCAAGTGCCCAAAGTCACATTTCCCTCGAATCCTACAGAGCGTTGCGTCTCGACCCGACTCCACCCTGTTTTCCCCGCTCGATCTTAGCGGGTCTCCCTCCTCTAAACAAAGTCCGGTTTATTCTTATTCTCCGCCGAAGTCGGACAAGAGCACGCGCAGCCCTAGGAGCGATCAATCTCGACCGGATTCCGCCGGAGGGCATTCGAAGGTACGACGCAATTTGGACACGAAATATCCGAAAACGAAAACGCAATATTGGAAATAAGTCGCAACCTCGTCCTTTTTAAAAACGTGCTCTTATTATAATTCAAATATTTATCTAAGAAGGGAGTCGATAAATGATCTAGAAACGCTACAAATGAAAAACAAAACTAGGTAAATAGTATAGGAGTAGCAGTACAGTAACTGTTAAAAGTTGGATGGATTAGGAATGTGATAGTACTTGCAGTGTATCCGCGAGCAACGACCCTTGACAGCGTCACGGCAAATTGTCACTTTGCCATCTATAACTTCCACAGACGCTACAAAAGGCGAGGAGAAAAAATACCGTAAGTAATTTATCCGGGAAGAATGGTCTTACAATCAGAAAGATGAATGTAGCGGCAGTTGGGTCGTTCGCACTTTCCCGTCATGAAGTCTCTGCAAACTGGCTGCATGCGACTGTCCGCCTTTGGGCTCCTCGGCGGAATTTGGTATTCAACCTAAAATCGAAAGTGACCCACACCCTTTTTGACATTCCTCTTCCGGTTTTGAAATTCTTACCGGATCTGCTCCCGCCGTGAGGGGCGGCGACTGGGGATAGACGAACATGGGAGCGTGCATGTACGGATTGGGGGGCGAGTAGACAGGATCTACGCAATTGGGCATAAGAGCGCGTGAAAACGAAAAGCGCGCGCTTACAGATAAACGGTTGCCCGCCGTATAAGGGAGGCGAGAGCATTGCGTCAGCATAGGTCTAAAAATAGGCACCAATAAAATCTCCTCTGGACGAATTTCGGCGCGATGACATACTGTCGGAACGACGGGCGAGCTGAGCTGATTGGCTTTGACGCGCGCCTGAAGATGAGCGGGCGGATGGAGAAATCGGCACGAATCGCGCGCGCAGCGGCTCTTGATGAAGTCCATGCAGACGGTGACCATGCCGTCGGACGGATCGATAGCGACGTCGGCGGGTGGATGCGCAAAGCGGCACTCGTCCTCGCCTCGCTTGCAATCGCCGCGCAAATATTCGCGACACACTTCCAATTTATCGGATTTGTCGGGTCTACGCGGCACTCCGTAGTGGTGCTGGTGCTGGTGCTGGTGCTGCTGCTGTTGCATGTGCCCCATCATCATCATGTGGCCCACGTGCCCGCCGGCTGACCAGGCGAGTGGCTACAAAAGAATCGAAAATCGAGTAAGTCAAAACAAAGATAAACAGGAACAAATAGAAGAACGAGACGCCTAAATAATTTGCTTAGGGGGGGGTGATCGTCGATTAGTGCGCGGAGAGTTATTCTAGAGGGGGTCAAGGTAGCGTTTCCAAATCGGTCGACGAGGACGGACAGGAAGCCGTCTAACGACACCCCACAGAAAAAAAAACCGGGTTTGTATTATTTTTACTGCCCAAGCGAGTCGTTTCGCCCGGCGCCCGTGCATGCGTGTTGCCAAACGATCGCACTGTCGCGATTTCGCGGGCGAATTGCTTTCCCGAATATGTGCGCCATTTCCGCGTTCGTCGCACAAGGCGCGACGCCCTCCTCCGCCCGCCCCACCCTCGATGCCGGCCGGGTAGCGATCCCCCCGACGAGTTGGCATCGAGACAAACAGACAGGCAAACAAACGACCCATTTTGCCTCGATTGGCCGCTTACGCACCGATGACGACGGCGACTGAAGCGCCGTCGGCGATGGCGTTTGACTGTCGTCGCTGTACGTTTGTTGCTGCATTGGGAGCGTCGGATTGAACATAGCCACGGCCGTCATTGCAAGTAGGGAAGAGCCGATCCGATTTGCGTGTCCACCTCTCGCTGCGTCGATCTCAAGAGTGCCTTGTGACAGGATGCGGCGGACTACCCCTAAAGGTTGTGTCTCGTGATTATTTACGTACGTAGTTAGCGCGTTTCCTAAATGAGTTAGTAATTTGTTCGAATCCGTGCGCGTTTTCCGCATTCTCGTGGGGCTTCTTCAAGATTTAGAATCCAAAGGGAGCGATTGCTTTGGAGAATGTTAGCTGTCGGGCAGCTGCTTGTAATCGGTGTTCGATTGCAGCACCCGAGCTGACGTCATCACTTGCTTATCTTGCATTCCATCGCACCGGTTGTGAGTGGTGTGGCGGGGGTGTGGTTCACGTGACCGGATGTCGGTAGTTATGAGAAATGCGGGCAATGCAACGAGCTTACGGTGCACTTTCGATATGCGCCCGGCATCCCTTATTGAAAGTCTACCTCCATGGATACTTGCGCACCCCGTACGTCCGCAGGAGAGGGCAACGCCCCATTTTATGCAAGGTCCGCACGGGGGAGGAGACTTGTAGCTCCGGGTTTTTCGGAACCGGGACACCGAGGACGCATCTAGCAAAAACTTAACTGGGGTGGGGAGGGGTGGGGTGTCAATGACATCTGTGCGTCATTACGATAAATTGCAGGTGCAGTGTCTGCGGTAGTAAAAATCCACAAATTAGTCACTTCACGACGCATGCGCCCTTTGACTAATTACACCTTACCGTGTTACGGGACCGTAACCAAAGCAGAATGAAACTCAAGCGTTTTCTCCTTCGATATTACCCTCCAGGTGGCTTCTTTGATTCTCTTAGCTATCCGAATTGAAGTAAAACCTCTTAGGAATTACCTTGGAATACGAACAGTCGCAAGAAACAAAGAGCAAAACGATCGATTTGCTCGACTTGACACCGGAGTGCGTGAAACACACGAACCGAGCTCCCAGTCTAACATCCCGCACATCCAGATCAGATTTAGACGAAATAGTCGACGATCTAACGACGGAAGAACCTCTCCGATCCCTCGTAGCGTCGAGAAAAGACCAAGTGAAGAAACTGTTAACAAGTCTGTCAAAAAAAGGAACATTTTATAGTAGTAGCAGTACTGATGAGAAACTTGTAGAATTGCAGCAGAAGTTGAGTCAACAAGATCATCGCTTCTATCTTTTCAAAGTAGAGAAATTCTAATATTAAAATAATTAATTAATTGTTTTTTCTTAGGTTCTACGTGCTCACATTTTGCCCCTGACCAACGTGGCGTTCAACAAGTCGGGATCGAGATTCATAACGGGCAGCTACGATCGCACGTGCAAAGTGTGGGACACAAGTTCGGGCGAGGAATTGGTTACGTTGGAAGGACACAAGAACGTCGTCTATGCAATTGCCTTTAATAATCCGTACGGGTAAGTGCAGAGAAAACGAACACGTGTCATTTATTTATTAATTAATTAAATCTGTTTAGGGATAAAATTGCTACAGGGTCTTTTGATAAGACGTGCAAGGTAGGAAAATGATTGTGTTAATTAAGGAATTTTTGTTATTAATGCTAGTTGTGGAATGCTGAGTCTGGACGCTGCTATCATACTTTCAAAGGGCACACCGCTGAAATTGTTTGTCTTACTTTGACTCGGACTATTTCTCTATTTTTTTGGTGTTCTAGGTCTGCTTGACTTTTAATCCTCACAGCACTCTCGTCGTCACGGGCAGCATGGACTCGACAGCTCGTATATGGGACGTGAAATCGGGAAGCGAAATCACTACACTTTCAGTCTGGAGGGAGAGAGGGGGGGACGCGGGGACATTGTCAATAAATTCTTTAGGGTCACACTGCGGAAATCATTTCGCTTAATTTTAATTCTAGTGGAACCAGTCTCTTGACTGGCTCCTTTGATCACACCGTAAATGTGTGGGATGTTACAACTGGAAGGTGGTTTGCTTAGGAAAGGGATTGCAGTACGTATTTTATTTTTTTTTATTTTTCTCAGGTGCATTCACACTTTGATTGGGCATCAGCTGGAAATATCCAACGCCGTTTTTAATTACGACGGAAAATTAATTGCTACTGGATCGATGGATCGTACGTGTAAATTGTGGGACGCTACGACGGGAAAATGCCTTTCAACGTTTCGGTATGGAAAGCCAGAATAGAAGTGGTTGGGACTTGAATCTTTGTTTTGATCAGGGGTCATCAGGACGAGGTTCTTGATATCACGTTTGATTCCACTGGACAATTTTTAGTGACCTCATCAGCTGATGGTCTAGAAGCTTAGAGAGAGAAAGACAGACGCCTTTTACCGTAGATTTTAGGTACGGGGAGAGTCTATAGTGCTATGACGCGAGAATTGATATCCAAGCTTGAGGGTCATACAGGAGAAATATCCAAGGCGAGGGTCATATTCTTAATTTGCTACGTGATTGTCTTACGAGGAAAGGGGGGATAGGTCGTTTTTAATTCCCAGGGAACGAGAATTTTGACCGCGAGTACTGACAAAACGGCTCGCCTTTGGGATCCAACGTCAGGGCAGTGCGTTCAGGTATTATTTCAACAATGACTTCATTAGAAGAAATAGTATCATAGTGTGCCTGCAGGTTTTGGAAGGTCATTCAGATGAAATTTTTAGCTGTGCATTCAATTATGAAGGCAATACCATAATTACGGGTGAGCACATACGTGCGTATTATCCTATTGTACCGGTAATCGAACGTTTCTAGGGAGTAAAGACAATACGTGTCGTCTCTGGAGGTGAAGTTTGCTTGTACAGGAAACGCGGCGTCTGAATGAAACAACTGTAGACTGTGAAATTAGATGAGAATTATTTTGTTGTAGGGTGTAAGTTTGCAGCTATTTGAATTGTTTCAATGGAAGAAAAGTTGTCGCTTCCCCATGCTCAATTTTCATCAAAACAAAGATGCTAACGTGCGCTAGAAAGCGCGATGGCCGAAAAGTTCGTTTCTGACGCTGCAAGCTATCTCTGTGGCTCTAACACGCTAGAAATCGGATCAAAATTGGTATATACGATTGTAGACAAGAACTGTAGGTGCGATGAGAGGTGTTCTTAGCGAGATTGGCTCCTTCGCCTACGTAGAAGCGTTCAGCAAGCGATTTCGTTTCACAACGACGTCAATTTGGACGTCGACAGCGCAAGCCTTGCTCTCATTTCAGCTCTTACCTCATCATCGCACGCAAACAACGACTCGGAGTGCAAGAGCGACATTGGCGTTAGCTCGGTCGAAAACATAGCCAAAGAGGCAAATTGTAATGGAGTGATAGCGGGATGCGTCCTGAAGCAGAAGAGTTCGGGCATGAGAAATGGTCAACCAAGTGGTAGGACATGTGTAGAAAAAGTTTCATATTATTGGCAAAAAAATTTGGGGCCAGGCGTACGATTACTGCCACATCGACCGACTGTGTTGTTGGGTCGGATTCTCGGCAGTCCTAGTAGCACCGTTCCGTCCGAGCACGTTGGTGCACTCTATTTCGAGGATTCAAGCGGAGTAGTAGTATGTGAGGTACAGCACAAATGATAGCAGAAGGCCCCAGTTTGAACGGGCTATATTTTATGTTGCTTGGAAGGGAATGCCTCATTCCTTAGGTGCCTTCAAGCTGCAGTCTTTCGTGGCTTGACTCACTGGTTGTCGTCCGTCACTGGACGTACGTTCCTAAGCCGGACTTTGCATTGAACTTGCTACGAAGTGAGATAAATCCGTAGACGTTGAGAACGATAAAGGTATATGTATTTAGGAAACGGAAGATCCGGTCTTCCCTTTGGCTATCTGGAGATTTCCGACTGCGTTTGCTTAGGATCACAGATCAAAAAGAGTCTTAGTTTATCTCCCTGTAATGTTGATACCGTTTCTGGAATGTGCTGTTCAGTTAGTCCAGTTTGCCGGTAAGAATACTTATACACTCAAGCGAAGGGCAGCTGTCGCAGTATATGTTTATATACTCCGGGCGAAGAGCGGCCGTCGCAGTAGCCTATTGATAGAAGATAGCAAGCAGTAGATTCTGCGCTTTTAGTAACGCCGGCCGAGCGGCTTTCTTTGTGATTAAATTCGCTGATTTGGAAACATCAGAAATACTTCGTATCATAGTGCAAGTAAGGGTTGCGTTGTTAATGCTTTTCGTTGGGAATGGCTATCACGAGTTGCCTGTAGCACAACTCTCTCCTTCACTTGAGTCAATTGCTTCAGCTCAATCGAGTTTACACAATTACGCAATTACGTAAAGTCTATTTGAAAGTACCCGATAGACCGTCGTCAAAACGTCTCATGCGATTTATGAGCTTGATTTTTTTCCAGGATCAACCAGGCGAACTTCTGTGGAGTCTCTGTCCTGATTCGACCATCACCGAGTGCCCAGATTATTCCAGGAGCGCAATAGTTTCGAAGAAGAGAAAGGGAGCGAGCATCTTGCCTTATCCGAAAAGAAGGCTCATAGGGGACGAAGAATGTGACCACTCCTCAACGACATCCAACAGGAAAACGGACAATTGCCTCTTCGTCTCGCGCCAAGTAGGAAACTTTTTTTTTATTTTTTCGCGTTGTCGTAAATATCGTAGGATATGATCGTCGCCTGTATCAATGCAGAAGCGGGGATCTACGAACTTGACTCCGGAATAAAGTCTTTTACTTCTACATGCAGTTATCGCTCACACACACCACTCTCTTTCTCTCAGACTCTACACCTGTCATTATTCGAATGTTCACTACGGGAGGGGGTTACGCGTTGGAGCCAAACTGCAACTGGATAACGCTCATCAAGTGCAACACGGTCATGTAAGCGCGATTGTCCCCTACGTTCGATTTCGAAGTATAGCGCCACGTATGACTTCTCATTTTTTTTGTTTTAGTCCGTTTTGGGACTGTTCTGCTGTCGATTTACCCAACTCAAAATCGTCGACTTTTCGCCTTTTGATGCGCCTTACGAACCGCTTCTCGACAATCTCAGCGTTTATTTCAAACACCTGCCGAATATGTCTCCCCTTCAGTTTCTCTGGTACGTCGAAGCGATGCAGATCATAGAGAAAAACTTGGCCTTGACGTAAGGAAACCTTGTAGGAGGAGATACTGATAAACTATTACTTTTTGGTTTTAGGAGAACGGAAGTGGTGGGTGAATCTCGTTTCTATACAAGGCATCGATAAAATCGCCGAATTTAATTTGAAAACTTACTTCTCTTTTGTTTGATAGAGAGATGAGATACAAGATGAAAAAGGGCGTCGTTGATACTCTCTATGCGGCCTTGATGTCTTCGAGTTCTGATCAACTCGGCTGTAACGCGTATGAGGAGGTCTTCAGCGATCCGCACGTGTGCAATGTTTCCACGTCGAGACCGATTCCGCCCCAGATTGGATCCGTCAAAGAGCTCCTTGAAAATTGCAGCAAATTGAAACCCGGGATGACGTCAGAAAGTAACGAAAAAGTAAGAAATGAATTTTGGTAATTGGAGAACCTCATTCAGGTAGGTAGTTACTCTTGCTCCGACGTAACGGTATACAGTACTGTACTTTTAAATGGTTCATTAGCACTATGTCGGCTCTGTGTTTTGACTATGTTTCTTTTTAGGTATATTTAGGGATTTTCACCGTTGATTCCAAGGGCAAAGTTCGACTACGAGACTCAACCGGTATCATCGACGTCGCGACGGCAACGCACGGCGATGGCGACGACGGTCACAGATCGTCTTCTTACCTCAAGATCGCCCATCTAGACGACGTTTGGATGGTTCGTCCTCATCTTGGGCTAGCTAGGTCAGCGACGAAAGACGACGTCCCATTTGCACTGATTGACATGAGAAAATCCCATCGAGTTTTCACCAAACCGAAAGGCGCATCGCTTGCCTCGAAGTCGTGCTGCAAATGCGCGAGGGAGTCCAAGTCGAAGATTCGACTTCGACTGACGACCAAGTCCGCTCCTCTCTCCCCATTAAATACGTTCACTGCTTCGTTCAACTTCTTCAGCCGCGGAAATTCCGTTCAACACCTAGTCATGGAGTTTAGGAGCCTTTACCTTCATGGCTTACTACGCATCGATAGTCACTATTCTTTATCAGGCATCTGCGAGTCGTGCTTGGACAAACACTTGACGGCGAGAATCTTCCAACCGCTTGCTTTCGACTCGAATCACATGAGACTTCTCGACGTCGACGACGGTGACGAAAGAACTCAAAGAAGCAACGGTGTCCTACCCGGCTCGTCTTTAAAAAGAGTCGTCGACGTTCTCGACGATCAGCTCAATAGTCTCTTCTCTTTCGCCGGCTTGGTTGTCTCTCACGCGATCACCAATGACGCCGTGGAGATGACCGTTCGCGATGCGATGGGACCGGACGACGTCCGCGTCTATTTCCACGTGGACCAGTGCCGGGTTCCCTTTGGCATAGTGATCGGAGTCAAGGTCGCTGTTCTCAATGTCAATCGACGGGTCGCGCGGAACACCGGTCGCGTCTATTGCGTTGCTAATGCGACTACGGTCGTGGAAATCCTTGAATTTGGCGGCGGCGGCGGCGGCGGCGGCGGCGGCGGCGGCGGCGGCGGCGGCGGCGGCGGCCGAGATAGACGGTGTGAGCTGGAAGGCGACGCTGTTTCTTTGGAGAGTTTTGCTGGCGCGGAGCGTGTTCAATTGGGCGACTTTTCCTACGACGCTGCGGGAAATCCGCAAGTGCGGCACATCTCCGCTGTTCAGTGTTGCATTACGGCGTGCCAGCGTGCTTGCTTCAAATGGATCTGCGGCGACTGTCGGCAGGTTTTGTACGGAAGAGATTGCAGTAAAAAGTGCAAAGGAGAGCCGCAGTTTATCGCTGAAGCAAAGTTAGTAAATCTAACGCAGTATTCTTTATCTCTTTTCTCTACTAGATGTATTGTTGATGATGGTACCGGCGAAGCGCTTGCGTTTGCTTTTGACTCCGTAGTGGCCAGTCTCCTCGGATTGTCTTCCCTAGAATGGAGCGGTCTGATGAAGTTGGTCAAGTCGAAGGGGGAGACAGTTTATAGACGAAATTGGCACGGGGGAGATTACCAGCAAAAAGTGCAGGCGTCGGCGCAAAACGAATATAATTATATAAAGAGAATTAATTTTTTAGATTACTGGCGTTGTGGACAAGTACTGCACGTCGCGGAGCATACGGCGCAGAGTACTCCTCTTCTGTACCCAAGTTTCTACAAAGACTCCAGGTTTAGATATGTTAAGAAAATCAGCTAAACTTAATCAGATCTCCTTTTGATGCAAAGGTATTATTGAGCGAACCGTTGGGCACGGCGGACGCCAGTATGAAACTTTGGTATCGTCTCGGACTTTATTGAAGGTAATTCAGCTTACTGACATAGACGAGCGAAAAGAAGCTCTCCGTTTGCTTGGCGCACTCGGCCGTCTTTTTAAGAAATAGTCAGTAATTGACTCTTACGCTTTCTGTTAAATTTTACGCAGTTCGATTTGAAGACCTCTGCGCATAACAGAGCAAAAGTACAAGGTATTCCGTAATTTGCTTTACCTTCCCGCGAGCGGGTAGGATCGCCTGCCCGGATAGTAAAAGGCGCGTGGGATTGTTGTTTGTTCTCTCGCATGGCTGCTTACCGACTCTTTTCTCTGGTGGCCCTTTTTGCTCTCGGAGCAGGGTCCCCTCGTCCACGCAACATTCTCTTTATTGGCGTGGACGACTTGCGGCCAGAACTGGAGCCGTACGGCTTCGACTTTATGCACACTCCGAACCTAGCAAGACTTGCAAAAAGTGGAACAGTCTTTACACGCGCTTACTGCCAAGAAGCCGTCTGCAGTCCTTCACGCACAAGTCTTCTAACGGGCCTTCGCCCTGACTCGACGCGTATCTGGGACATCGGTCCGTACTTTCGTCACACAATGCCAAACGGAGCTGACGTCGTTACGCTGTCACAGTACTTCAAGGCAAACGGTTACGAAGCAACCGGCGGAGGTAAAATCTGGCATCCAGGATCTTCGTCCGGAGGTCCGGCAAAAGACGAAGGCGGAGGCGACATGCCGTATTCATGGTCTAAGCCCTATTTCTTCTGCGATCAATTTCACAACGACACAGTGCAAAGTACTGCAATGCAGCACTTTCCTAACGGCAGCGGCTGCGTGCAGGACGAAGACTGCATAAAGGTTGGTACAATTTATTTCGTGCAGAAATTTAATTTCTTTTTATTGCAGTGTTTTGAGAAAGCTGGAACTTGGGGCGCTGATCTTTCCTGGGCAACTACTGACTGTCCGGATTCGTGCTATCCGGAAGGCCTTATAGCAAACGAGGCTATTCGACAGCTTAAACTGTACGGAACCAAAGCGAAACTCTCGGATGGCCAAGACCAACCGTTCTTTCTCGCTGTCGGTTTTAAGCGACCTCACCTTTCTTTCAAAGCTCCTCGATCTTATTTCGAGCTTTATCCGAATAGCTCAATTAAGCTTGCAGCGCGAAAAGTACCTCCGAAAGACGCGCCCTCTGTCGCCTTTTACGCCAACGGCGAAATTCGTGGCATACCAGATGTGTCTCCTTACGTCAATAATACCAATGGACTGGAAGCCCTTCCGGATTGGCTCGCTCACAATCTTCGCCGCGCTTACTACTCGTCAGTGAGTCTCACCGACTTCCAACTTGGAAGAGTGCTTGACGAACTCGAAGAATCTGGACTTGCTAACGAGACGGTCATAGCCTTTTGGGGCGACCACGGATACCAGCTGGGTGAACTTGGGGAATGGGGGAAGGTACGTGCTACTCATTCTTGATTAGTCAAAAAGAAAAATAGTCAGACTGTATATAGAGCTAGCTACTTGGTCCTTTTGTGTTGTAATGCTTTGTTTACTTTTAGTGCACGAATTACGAGCTGGCCGCACGAGTTCCTCTCATCATTCGGTCACCAGATCAAAAGCAGCCTGGCAAGTCTTCTCCGGCTCTAGTCGAGCTGGTCGACTTATTTCCAACGCTAGTCGATCTCGCCGGTATTCCGAAGCCGTCATTTCGTCTAGAGGGTCGATCACTGGCGCCTTTGCTCGACGATCCTAACGCGGAGTGGAAGTACGCGGCGTTTTCTCAATTTCCGCGTTTTGACCCCGCAAAGCCGAAAAGCACCGACCCGAAAGAACGACTCATGGGCTACACTATTCGATCAGATAAATGGAGATATACAGCGTGGGTTGAGTTTGACTGGGACAATGGGCAGCCCCATTGGGACAAGGTGCACGCAACAGAGCTGTATGATCACGCCGGAGACGATGGAACAGATATGGATAAATTTGAAGCTGTCAATTTGGCTTCTGTTTCCACTTACAAAGCGACAGTGGTTGCCCTTCATAACCAACTCGTCAAAGGTTGGAATGCAACAATTGACCGCATTTTGTAAGGTTATTTAAATGCACACGTGTGTATCAACTGTCGTCATTTCGTGTCGTCATTTCGTGTCGTCATTTCGTGTCGTCATTAACGACGTCACCTGCGTTTAGCGCGCGTTCAGGAAACAACAATTCGTATCGCGTAAAACTCTTCCATAGCCGAATGACGGAGGAGATACGCCGTTTGGGAAATTGTTCTTCGCCTTCCACTGAAGTACAGCAAATCGACGGGTTGGGTATCTCTCTTTTGACGCGCTCTTCTAGGACGAATTAGACGGAAAGAAGGATCGCGTTCAAGGAATCGTCAAGTGTCAAGTGGTAGCGAAGTTCAACTACAAAACAAGCGTCGAAGATGAGGCAAAAGCCGTCGGAACATAAGAGGGGGCCCTCCCTTCTACTATTTCTTTCCTATAGCTCACTTTCCGAAAAGGCGACGTAATCACAGTGACAAAGATCATGGGAGAGGGCTGGTGGGAAGGGACCCATCGCGGAAAAACGGGCTGGTTTCCGAGCAACTATGTGAGAGAAATGGAGTCAGAAGTTCAGGGTGAGACAGAAGAGCTATTGAAACTAAAAATGAAAGTAGTTTTAACGTCATAATTTTCGAGAGATGCATATTGCGTGTGTATCGTTAGTGTGACACCATTAGCTCAACTGCATGAGATTTCTAATTAAATATCTTATGTGTAGAGGAAAGTGTCATTGGGGAGGAATATCCGGAATATTACAAGGACGTATGTGTGGCAACCACCGCATTGGGAATACGCGTCTTTCTCATGCTTGCTTTTCCTGTGTAGGTTCTCGATGATTTGATAAGCAGCGAAAGAAGTCACGTTGAAAGTCTTCAAGTTCGAACAATCGTTTGACGTCTCACGCATTTAAAACTAAGATTCGTTGCGTAGAAATTTCAGGAAACGTATGTCAAACCTCTCACGGCAGAAGCAATGTAAAGTCAAGTCTCTACGAGAGTATCAGACCCCAAGAGTTTTTCTGCATTCAGTTTAACCGAAAACGAACTCAAAACCGTTTGCGGAAATCTCACCGAAGTCGTCGAATTCCAAAACAAATTCGTCCAACAGCTCGAAATAGTAGCAAGGTGTTTAATTAAAAGCATACGTTGTGGGATCTCACGATAACCTTGTATCATTCGTGCAGCGCTCCTTTTTCAAAACAGAAATTCGGAAGTCTATTCCTCCAACTCTATCCCCAGTTTCGTCGCGTTCACGAATCCTACTGCGGCAATCATCCTTACGCAGTTGCTTTAGTCACAGATAATCAGTATGTCTCAACGTTTTTTTTTTCCAACGTTTTATCCCAATTCCTTTTTTAGAGAGAGACTCGGTGCGTTTATGGAGAGTCGCGGCGCACCGGTGCCCGGTCTTTTGACGCTCACGATGAGCCTCAGCCTTCCGTTTCGAAGACTCGAAAAGTATCCGACGTCGCTATTGGAATTGCACAGGCAAATTGGGGTAAATCAGTCGCAGGATTTGCTAGTTTCCCCAATGCTGGTCTCTTTATTTTAGGACAAGCATTTGGATTGTGCCGATTGCCTGAAAGCGTCCGAGACGTTTGGAAAATTGAAAGTAAATCTTCTGCTTAATTTCGTTGCTATCTGAGAGAGTGTTTTGTAGGATAGAGTTAATTTGGTGAGAAAACGGAAAGAAATGGAGCAGGAAATGTTGAGTGGAACTATCGAAGGATGGACAGGCACGGTAAGAAATACTGCTCAGTGGCAACCCCTGTTTCCCGCACAATCTTTATCTGTACCTCTGATGAACCTAATGGTCTCTCTTAAATCGTCTTGACGATTTTTTGCCTTGACGATTTTTTAAAATCGTCTTGACGATTTTTGCCATGACGATTTTTAAAAATCGCCTTGTCTCTATACTTTTGCTTTCTAGCCTGTCTCTGAATTGGGTAAATGCAACATTATGTTACCAGTCACCCAACACCTGGATGGGGTAAGGGAAACGAGGAAGGAGATAGAAAAGGGTGCATTGATTTTTTGTATCTTTTCAAAGAATTATGATGATCGATTTCTGTTGCTGTTTCCCTCCACCTTCGTTGTCTTGTCAGTCAGTCCCACTCTCAGCGGATATTGTTTGGAGGTACCTAATTAAAAACTAGAACGCGAATATGATTTAACTTTTCTCTCACGCAAATGGCAGAAAAAGTTTTCTATATCTGACGTCACACTGAAATCCATTCACGAATCGGATTCCTATCAAATCGAAATGACAGGTAATTCAATTAAAAACTAGAAACTCGAAGGAGAATATTTTCCCACAATCAGCCGTCGGTCAAAAGTATAATTTTCACTGCGCCTCGGCTGACGACAAGGACAGCTTGATGACCAATTGGGAAGTCTTCGGACACGGCCTTCGCCGTCCCAGCGTCAGCCAATCGCCGGCCAGTCCGCACTACAAGACCCTCTTCGCCTCTCAAGCGCCCACCGGTCTCAACGCGGCCGCGGCGAAACTGTTCAACCGAAAGCAGAAAGGAAACCAATCGTCGACGTCGATGAGCTCCATTCACGCGCCCATAACCAGGCCCACGTATTGGGGTTTTCGGTCGCTGAGGCCCGCTCCTCCAGCCAAGGCGAATGCCCTGCAAACGAACGAGGTTTGATGGATGAGAAAGAGCGGTGGCGTCGTTGCAACGAAGCTGTCTTTCTATTTGATCAGGATCATGGGCCTAAGAGTCCGAAATCGTCTAATAAGAGGTCAAAGGCAGTGAAAAAGGGAACAAAGAGTTAGTTTGAGTCTATTCTTAGATAGTTGTTTATGTAAAGTCTTTTTTTTTGCAGAGGATCGTTACAAGAAAAGTAGAATTCCAACCCAAGAGAGGAGAATGCCTTATACATGGTCTTGTAGAACCGGTCAACGAAGCCGACGCTTCTCTTGAGGACGATGACGCCATCCTGAAAGTCATCGAGGCTTACTGCCTTCGTCACATAACAGCTCGTAAGTATATGCAAGCGAAAATACCGTGGGGGCGGGGGTATCTGGCGCCTGGTAAGAGCGCTATATCAAAATTTCTCTTATTTATCAGTCACCCCTGATCACCTGAGCGGTGATGACGACGATTTCCTCTTCCCATCGGCCCGATCTAAGTCCCTTTCTCTCAAGAGCCGGTATAAGTAGAACGGATGTCCATTGTTCTCACTCACCAAGTTGTGCGATGACTCTGCTACTAACTAACTAACTGATTGCAAATTGTACGCTTGTCTAAATGCGCGTGTCTTTTCTTCTTATAGCTTTCGATCGTGACACGAGTCCTCTTCTTCTTACACCGAGGTGACAGAAAACACCTGCAGTCATTTACCTCTCGTTATATTGCTTTGATATCAAGGGACGAAGGGAATCCACGCTCGCCGACCGGCCGCTTGACTCCAGACGGGGAACTTGCCGTTCGTTCCAGTCAAAATCGCTCGATTTCTCCTAATCCTATCTTTTCAGGATAACGGAACCGGAAGCCACAACAGGTGGAGGTTCGAGACGGAGATATGAAGTTAGTTAGATGGGCTTAAGATTATTAGTCAGCGGCAGTTAGACATCATTCCACTCCGTTTTTTTGGTGCAAAACTTTGCATTATTATGACTCAAACGGCAAAAGACTACAAAAAAGTCGCGTTTTTGCGCAATCTAGGCGCTACTGTATCTATATATCTACACTGGCTGCTTTGAAAATTCTCAATAGAGCGTTCGTTTGATTGATCAGACGATTTGCGCTGAGGAAGACGTTGTCAGATCTGAAGAGAGATAATGAGGTTCAGTGGTAGCCAATAGGGGGGATGAAAATTTCCTACTTTCCGTCTTTGAAATATCGTTTTAGTGTGTCACTAAAGCTTTTGGAATGCTTCACGAAGCTTTTCTTGTTTTGTTCCAAGACCTGTAAACGATTTAGTTAAATTTTACGGTAAGATCCTTTTCTTGCTTACTTTGAATTTACTTACCTTCTTGTACTCCTTCATCTTCTCAGAGGCCTGCTGAGCTTTTGACACGACGTTGACGGCATCTAATAATTCTTTGATTGCACCAGCAATATCCCTTATAAAAGCGTTAGAGAAAAAGCCATCAAGGCTAAACAAATATATACTTGATGGTTTGCAGGAAACGAGAGCGATCGTTGATTTCCTGCGGAATCCTGCTTAGGATTCTTTTCAAGCCATTTGCTTTTCTATTCAGCTGTACGAATTCCGCCTCGGGACGATCCAAGGTATACACTGAAAAGTTAGCACTGTTTTAATTAACTGTCTATTTTTATTGACAGTTAATATCACGGGTGGTTGCAATCAAGATAGTGAGCACCTGTTTACAGTGACCACTACTACATGTACGTGCAATACAGAAGAGCCCAGATGTGCATATGGCCACTAATAAAAGGAACTGGGAATGGGACTCCCCAAACCTTTGCTAAATCTACAATTTTTTTTCATTACCGTCTACTTCTTCGCAAGAAAGTCTCAGAAGAGATTCGACCAAGTTGATGCTTGTCTTTTCTATGAGATAGAGAGAGAGAGCGTTTATGTGATAGGGCGTGTCTTCGACTACGGACACACCAGCGTCCAGAATTCCTGCGAGGAAGTCTTGCGTCAAGCCTGGATTAGCTCTTTCGACTTTATTAAAGGCAGATCGCAGCGTCTGGGCGGCTGCAATGCTGCGAGGCTGCTCCAACTACACGGCCGATTTCTCGAATGGAGAAATAAATGAGAAACGATTTAAACCTACCTGATCCAGCGTTGGTAGAACGACAACGTGAAGAGCAAGAGAAGCCACCATCGCTTCCTCGTCCATTTGCTGTTAACGGTCAACGCCCTTCGATTCACGCGCGCGCTAGGCCTAGTTCACATCGAATGTCCCTGATCGAATGTCATCACGTTCGGGGCGAAAAGTAACTTTGAGCGAAGGAGGACGATCTAGGCGGCCGTCTGGGAGCGTTTTTGAGCGACTCGGCTCGCACAGTTCAAAAGATCGCGAGGTGGGGTCTCCCAGTGTGGTTTTCACCGCAATTCGAGCATCTCTCTCTCAGAAGAAGGCTTCTGGCAAGAAGGTCTGTCGCCACTGGGCGTCACGAGGCGAATGTCCATACGACGACTGCAAATTCTCGCACGAAAACGCAGCCAGGGGCCCCTCACCGGAACCAAGAAGCGCCACGACAAGAAAACGGTAAAAGGGAAAACAAATTTTCACTGCGTTGCATAAGATAATTTAATTTGTGATAATTTAATTTGTGATACAGACCTTTAGACGACTCAGGCAGCTCGGCATCACCGGCGAAAAAGATTCCATCTTCATCTCATAAGAAAGAGAGACCAGTAGAAGAGCCACCTCCTCCTCCTCATAAGGACAAGGACAAAGAGGTCCCACTTTCCGTTGACGTGAGCTTGGCATCTTCATCGCTCCACGATCTCTCGGATATATCCGACGACGACGATTCGCGAGAGAAACGAAAGAGGGAACGAAGTTCGATGTCGAGTAGCGTTGCATTGAAGAGTCACGTGACGGCCGTCGGCGGGCCTCTTCCGAGTGTGATTATGAAAAGCGAGGGGGAGCACAGAGGAAAAGAGGCGATTAGTCCGACTGGGGTGGGAGAAATATCGGAGCCTTCAAAAAAGACTAAAGTTGTGAAGATCGTTCGGGGGACTGGCCAGAAAGAGGAGAGGCGAGGCGCTGGCAGTGGAAAATCTTCGGCGACGCATCGCGACGACTATAAGAGGGACGAAAAGAAGGAGAGCGTGAAAGTCGAGAAGGAGAAGGATTCTGGAAAGAGAGATGGGAAAGGGAAAAGAGACGTAAAAGAGAGACGAGAAAGGCACGATAAGCACGGCAGGACTACGTCGCGCGACGAGAAGGAAAAGCCGAAAGAGAAGACGAAGGAGAAAGTGCGTGGAGGAAAGGAGCGCGAGAAGGACAAGGGAAAAGAACGCGGTAAGGAAAGAGAAAGAAAGAGCGGCGACAGCAAGCGCGATAGAACGAAGAGCGGCGGCGGCGGCGGCGCAAGCAGGGACAAGGATAAGGCTATTGCTACCGAAACGGCAAAAGGGAAAAAGGAGAGTCATAGGGGACGAGAGAGGCGGAGAACTGAAGGAGCCGAAGAACCGTTGCAGAAGGATGCTGCGAGAGGTAAAGAGACGCACGATAAGACGACTTCGTCGCGTAAACGTAAGAGAGAAAAGTCGACGTCGCCGTCATATCAAAGAAGTAAAGAGAAACGACTGAAGGAGTCGGAGGAATCTACGATATTAGCGCCCGTCCCGGCAACGGAGCTTCATATTGTCGACGAAGTGGAAGATGTTGACGCCGTCGCAGCCGCGGCGACAGACTCCAAAGCAGAAACGAAGCAGAGTGTAAGCGAATCGGCGCGCGGTTCCGTAGAGACCAGGGAAAGGGAAAGAAAGGATTCGGCCGAATCCAAGTCAAAGGAAAAGACGCCGCTACCGCCGGCGGCGAAGGAGAAATCCCGCGACGTCAAGAGAGAGAAGAGCAAAGGGAGAAGCGATCGCAGTAGCGCAAAGTCGGATCGACGCGAACCGACGACCAAAGAAACGAAGAAAAAGGACGATGACGCCGTCGGAGGAGGAGGAGGAGGCAGTCGCGGAAGTCACCACGACTCGCGCGCTCGCGACGCGTCCTACCGTCGCGGCAAACGGTCGAGTGATCGCAGCGGCGGCGGCAGCGAACGCAGCTCCTATCGTCATCACAGGGACCGATCGAAAGAGCGCGGACGTCGAGAGAGATCGAGAGCAGTACGCGATTCAGAGACCGAGCACGAGAGCCGAAAAAGGGACGACTCAAAGACGACGGCCGTCTCTGAGCAGGATTTGCTCAAGGAGTTGCAACTGGAGACGCTGTCCGATGCGGCGGACAGCGACGGTCTGGACGACAACCGCGGTAAGATGCTGGAGATGATGGTCGGTCGAGACGTGGGGATATCCGTCGATTGGGAGGGTTTGCTTCGCGAGGACGCGACGGCGCGTCGAGACGAGACCGAGTCGCTGCTGCGACGGTGGACGCCGGCCGCTATTCTGTCGCGCGTCGGCGTTTCGGATCGATTGGCCGGCGCCGAGTTGATGAGTCGAGTGACGAAGGATTGTCCCGTTTTGGGCGAGACGACGTTGGGAGCGAGCGCCGCCGCCTTGGCGGCGAAGAGAGCCGATGAAGGAATCCTCTTTTCGAATATCGGATCGTGCCGACGAGCGCTGACAGCTCGTCAAGACTTGAACATTCGAGCGAAACTCAGGGCCAAGTCAGATAGGGTTAGTGATACTGTAGTTGGATACGTACGCGTTGCTGTAGTCTGAGTACTGTACTGTGTATCTTACAGATGCTCCTTCCCTCTGTGCAACCACCTGTGACTGATAAGGAAATCTACTCAATGGCTGTTGGCCTTTATTCAGAAAAGGCCGATTCGGAATCGAATACTGGAAATAAGATCAGACTCGTCGAGTCGAACATTGGAAGTGTTTTAGTGCATGTGTAGAAAATTCGTTATTAATATCAAATCCTGTCTAGTGGGAGGGACTCGAGTCACCATCAAGGGGTTACGCCCTACGTAGAAAGCGCCGCGATTTCTCAGCGAAAAACGTCGTAGTCGGGATGAGCGTCGGCTGGCAAGCGCACATCGATACTGGGCTAATTAATCACAATCCCAAGTGCGTGTCTAAGGCGGCTATTCACGGGAGAGACGGAACGCTTTGGGCTACAACACCTGGCCTGGAGGTAACGGAGAGATTAGGGACAAGAGCGTCTTTTCCTCTGTACCTATCAGACGAACAGTTTGCCTTGCTAAATAAAAAGGGGGGCGTGCCACAAGCCCTCATTTCATTTTCTTCCAGGTGACCGCCGAAGAGGTGAAGTCTATTGTCTCCGGAATGTGTGCCGATGCAAGCGAGTTGCAGAAAAACGGCATTACCATAGGCGGTGAACGGTACGTATATGTTCGCGGAGAAGTAGCTGGAAAAAAGAGAACGGCACTGGGACGCGGAAAGAAAAATCAGCAGAGTGGGTGCGTTTGCGTTGTAACGGACACGGCAATTATCATTGCACTGTACGATCCGGGGATGCAAGCGGGTCCGTGCAATGTCGTTGTAAACAAACTGGCCGATTATTTACTTAAAAACGATTACTGAGTGAGTGACTGGGTTAGCATTGTAGTTGAAATGTGTTTGCAAAATAGGCCTTTGAACAAATCTTTTTTGACGCGTTTTTTGATGATTGGTGAGATGTGTGGTTTTCTTTATGCTAACCCCTGAACTAGTCTCGCGTAGCCAGACCCTCCCCCTTCGTGTTGATATCCACGCCGGGAGAGACACGCTATGGCATGTGACTACCAATTATCCCCCCCCCCCCCATAATTGGGGCAGCGGAACACAGCGACATCAAAGGGATGTCACCAGACCCTATCAACACGAAGGGGGAGGGTCTGGCTACGCGAGACTAACCCTAAACCCCCTAAAAATGTGTTAATTTCTTAGAGAGCTTGCTTTTTTGCGCGCCCTGGTGTTCCGGGGGGAACAATCCTCTTCGCCGAAACGCTCAATATTGTAAATGTTTACTGTACTCTTAACTCCAACTGCGCAGTTCGTTACTCACTGCCTTCTTACCGTCTTTTATAAAGTCCGAATAGCCTGGGATTGTTCACCGTTCTTTAGCAAACGCTCCTCATTGTTAGCTGGAAAGCTTCGCGAACTGTTTACCATCACTTATATGCAAATTGCTGACAAGGAGAGTAGCTAAACGACTATAAGCGAACGTCTTCGGACTATAGAACACGGATTTCCCGGCAGTGTGGGGAAAACCGTGTTTAATAATTAATACACACAAAATTACCGTGTCCATCAGATCAATTAATTAAACGGCGATCCGCCTTCGTTAAAAGCGGAGAGCTAATAAACAAAGCATAACCGCGACGAATCTGATTGCTCGACGAACCTGCTTAGATAGCCGAGCGGTGCAGTCAAACTGAGAGACAGTGCCATTTCGCACGCAAAATGGACAACCTTCGTCGAGCGTTGATTCCTCTTATCCTGTCGGTGTTCTTCTCAGCGGCTGAAATAGCCGTTTCGCTGCCAGAAGAAGCCGACCTCCTGTCTACTACTAAGGAGACCCCAAGCAGTTTTGGTATCCAAGCGAACGTTTTTACACCTCTATAACCTAACTATACGTCTAGGTCACTCTGCAATTTTTGGTCATAACGACTTCACGCTATCGAAATTGACGTGCGGCCACGCGTGCACCCACGTCGCCTTTTCAAGTCCTTTCCTAAATCTGCAATCATCCGAAACCGTTCACGTCCAAGCCGGCGTCGGCTTTCGCCGATCCGCTGCCGCCTTGAATCAAACAGCTCTATCGACGTGGATCCAAGGGGTCACTAATCGCGGCTTTGATGCGTGTGCCGCTCGGAGCGGCCTCGGCGGACCGTTGGAACTGAGCGTCGAGTGGCTTGCCTACGTCTCCACGCGTCGCTCGTTTTTGATGTCAGCGCCACGGGATCTGATTCAAGATGCGGTGGTCGACTTTTCAGATTTTACGGCGGAAAAGCACTGCAGGGAAGAAACGGTAAAGGATGCGTAAGCTGGAACTACATGTAACTACTAATGATGTTTTTCATGTCGCGCAGTCTACGGCACTTATGTCGAATCTGCTTACGACGGCAGTGAGGTCCGTTCCCGAAGTTACTGGCGCAGACGGAGCGTTTCTTTGGACGGAGAACACGGGCGAGCGTCGATTTGGTTTCTGCTACAAAGAGGCGCAAATATTCTCGGGCGTTCACAGCGGTTTTCAAACGGTGATAGATTGCTGCGTAAGAAGTGCGCTTTCTAATGACACAGTTTTAGGACGTTTTGACGTTCAACGGTAGCTTGGGCCTTCAGAGTCTTGTCGATGGAGCCGAAGTCGGCCAACTGTACTTCATGGAAAGTGAGTTGGGCGCTGGCTCAGCTTGCAAGGTCAGTTTCGACGTTTAGACAAGTTTGTCTAAGGAAGTCGGCTCATGTAGATCGTGAGTTTCCAGAGCAAGTACTACAGAGATACGCGACCGACCGTTCTCGTGTCTCCCGAAGTTCCATCAGCTCCTCAACAAGATACAGTCACAATCGCTTACACTGAGGTCAACTCATCTTCAATCATCTCGTTATACACAAATAATGAGTACTGTATATGTGTCTCAGATGGCCAGTCAATCTAGTGTCAGAATTTGCGTAAAGTCGACGCAGCCGGTCGACATGCTAGTTACATGGGCAGCAGTTGGAAGTAAGCTGAGTGAATCTTTTTAAAATTTTTGTACCTATGTCTTTGTTCAGTTGTCGATCCGTGCGTGGGAGTGGTTTGCGATTATTTCGGCGTCTGCGTCGACACGGGACCGTATACGTTCAGGTGCGATCCGCCGACGTGCACCGACGTCGACGATCCCGTCTGCGCGTCGAACGCCGTCACGTACGACAACGAGTGCGAGTACCAGCGTTTCATTTTTCGCACTCGCCAAAGCGAGATCGCTATTCATCACAATGGAAACTGCTACGGTATACGATGCATGAATTTTGAATTTTGACTTTTAAAAGTCCCCATAGGGTTTTCGTTTCAACGTGGAAACGTGGTCGCTCGTCCGAGCTCCAAATCCTCGACTACATATGATTGCGAGACGATTTTCTTCAACAGTCATCTCTTTTACCCGAACAAACCCATTCACGCTCTCGTCACCGTCGACCATCGTAACGCCGTCGACGCGTCGTACATCCACGATGCACCCGTCGCCTGGATCGATCGTCTCACGAACGATTCTCTGACCGCTTGCGTCTACGTCGCTGGTCGAAGCGAACGACACGACACGACCGACGTCTCGCTCGATTGGCTCGTCTACCAGGGCGCTCCGGACGGCTCAATGGGCGGCGTCTTTCAACTCGACAGCGAGTGGTGGACGGGAACGACGTGCGAGAAAGTGACGATGGAAAGAGCGTTCTCGTCGCCGCCGCTCGTTCTCGCCACTCTACGTCATTCCGTCAAAGGATTGAAACACGATGCTGCCAGCTTGTGGGTTGAAGACATTCGTACCGATTCGTTTTCACTGTGCGTGAGGGAGTTGCAGAATTTCGATGGCGCTCACGAAAACATTTCGATTGTTAGTAGCTATAGAAATGACGCTTTGAACGTTAAGTCTTTTTTACGTGTAGACTTGGCTGGCTGTTGGAGGAGAAGCGAGAATATCAAAGACTATCTTCTCGGATCAAGGCCTCATTGCTTTCTCTGGTCAAGATCTCCAACCGTCTCAACTACACGACTTCGCCTTCTGCAAGGCAACTTGCTCTAGCGGCAGAAAAAATCTTTTCATTAATTAAACTTGTGATTTTCTAGAGCGTCGAGTATTCGCGCACGTATCCATCGTCTCCGACCGTACTCGTCTCGCCCAGTCACAAGACGACAATTAGCAGACACGTTCCCGCAGTTTATAACGATATCGTCGCTTGGGTCGAGGTACAGACTTTGAGAAATTAAGGACAGCTCTTTGCTCTATAATCTACTTCATGCAGGACGTATCAGTTTCCGAATTTCTCGTTTGCGTCAAGGAAATACGAGTTCGTAGCAACAGCTATGATCCTCTATCAGTCAACTACGTCGTTCTGCCGGGTACACTAATTCATTAACAGTTTTCGTTTTTCTTGCACATTTTCTCTCCACATAGCTGTCTGCGAAGACGGCTGGTTACCCCACGAGGGCTACTGCTACAAGTCATCTAGCCGATGCCAATCGTGGACGGCGGCGAATTCGACTTGTGAGAACAAAGGCGGCTCTCTGGCCAGCGTACATGATGAACAGGAGGCGTACTTCGTCGGCGCATTGTCGTCAGGTAAGTCGTGGATCGGATTGCATCGCGCCGCTGACGACTTTGATTGGACGGACGGCACCGATTTGGATTTCTTGCACTGGGCTGCCAAACAACCGAATAACTACAGAAATTCGCAGAATTGCGTTCTAGAGTTGGGCAGTAAAAAATTGTATCACTGGAACGACGAGCAGTGCGGATACTGTCATTCCTATGTCTGCCAGAAGGGTAAATAATTAATAACAACAATCGATAGAAACGATTGCGTTTTATTCTTGTTTTAGATGTAGACGAGTGCGAAACGGGAACTCATGAATGTGCCGTCGACGCGAAGTGCATGAATAGCGAGGGCGCGTTTTCCTGCGCGTGTGTGGACGGTTACGTTGGAGACGGGAGGAAGTGCAGTAATAGGAGAATTTAGCTGTTGTTTTTGGGTACTCAATTTTTGGTTTGTGTAGCTCCGAATGAGTGCGTGCTAGGTACGCACGATTGCGACGAGAACGCCGTCTGCGCGGACACGGAGGACGGATTCAATTGCACGTGCAAATCAGGCTTCTTTGGAGATGGAACTTCATGCAGTAAGCGCACACAGGATCTATCGCAACACTAGGCCGTGATTACTTTTATTTTTTCGTTAGCTACATGTCCAAGCGGTTATTCGCCCTTTCAACAGAGCTGCTACAAATATTTCTTGTCGCCTAAATCGTGGCAAGATGCACGTGCACAGTGTCAGGCAGACGGAGGAGATCTGGTGTCAATTGCAAATCAGGAGGAATATACGTTTGTTCAGAGTTTGTATTCTTCTGGTTTCACCTGGTTGGGATACAATGACATTGGTCACGAGGGCCGGTTCGTCTGGTCGGACGGTTCTCCATACACGTTCCAAAAATGGAGCAGCATACAGCCAGACAACTTTGGGAATGAGGATTGCGCTCACACCCACGGAGGTGAACCATCTTCTACCTGGAATGACTTGCCGTGCACCCACCAAACAGCGTTTGTCTGCGAAGCATAAAAAGATCAAGACCCTGCTGACTAATTGAGCTCCATGGATTTTTGTCTGCCGTTTGTAGTAGCCTAGCTGGTGGTGTAGAGAAATAGACTGACCTTTCGTTTCCTTCCCTTTAGCGACGTCTCTCGAGAGCTGGTGAGATAACGACGTTATCGATTGAGAACTCTGCGACTTTTTCGACTTCTAGGACGGTCAACTAGCGCCGGATTCGCTCTGATCGACTCGCAAACGAAGAAAATAATTCGTGAGCTCTTCATTTAGCTTAGAAAGGTCGCTCGGGGACCCAGACGAGTCGCATGCATTTATCTGCGTCCAAAATAGGATCCAACTGCCAGTGATATGGCATGGGGGCCTCTAAAAAACGTTTTGAACAGTAGATCTAGTCTAGACGTCTATGGTGATGCTTTATAGAAATGGATACGGCCCCCGGCGGTAAATGGCTTTCTACAGACGCGAAGAAACGTGCAGCCGGTTACAGGAAGAGCAAACCCACATCAAGCTCTGCTACCAGCCTAAAACAAGCAAGATTGACTTCCTTTTTTTGCAAAGAGCAACGACGACGACGAGCAACGAATAAGATGCAAGAAAAGGGCCGTCTAGCAAAGGATCAGAATCTCGCCAAAGAATTCAGAGAGCCTTGGCCAATTTCCATCATCTCAAACAAAGAAAAGGCCACAGGAGAAACGTCATTGAACAGCGGTTCTTTGAATAAACTCCAACCCACCGCTATAGAAAGGACAGAGTCACTATCATCGGAAGACGTCACCGCTCAAAGTTGTTCTTCTGTTGGATGTCCTTCTCCGACTAATTCCTCCATTGATAGACCGTCTTCCTCTCCTGTCAAGAATTCTCGTCCTTTGTACCTCGCCTATATGCGGACTGCAGCGAACACGACAGCATGGGCGAAACCCTTCCACCTGTAACGGATTCTCTTATTCGAGAAGCTCCCAGTAGCCCAACGAGTCACGAGAGCGAGTAGCATAATAACAGTGAGAGTAACACAACAACAACATCGACAACGCAAAGGACGTCAATACTACATCAATATAAATAAATCATCGTTTTCTGAAGGACTTCATCTTGTAGTCAGCTTCGAACCTATCTGATAGGCCGGGAATGAATCGCGTCTGGAAGACTACAGCTATAATAGTGGCAATGCCTATGATGACAGCTACAGCCACAACAGATCCCTGAGTTGTCAGTTCCGCGTCGACCGTTCGCCTTTCCGCACGAAATGCGAACGTCACGTGCTTGATGTCTCCCTTGGCAACAAAACGTTGACTCGACGGCAAAACGTATGTGTACTGCTTGTGAGAGAGATGCGTGTCTAGTTCCACGATATAGGCTCGACCGTCAGCCGGAAGCGAGGGAAAGTAGAAGAAGGATCCGGAGATGCAAGCAATGTCGTTGTAAACAAACTGGCCGATTATTTACTTAAAAATGATTACTGAGTGAGTGACTGGGTTAGCATCGTAGTTGAAATGTAGGGCCTTGAACAAATCTTTTTTGACGCGTTTTTTTGTTAGACTGATTGGTGAGATGTGTGGTTTTCTTTATGCTCCAATGTACCGCAACTCGAAGTCAATCTGTAGGTAACTACACAAATACAGTCGGCACGGTCACAACGCAACAGTTTTATTAGACAGCTATACAATTGTTTACTACACACAGGACAAAGGCAGCGTAAACATGTCAGCAAGTGATGAATTGAATTTGAATTAGACAAATTCAGCGGTAGTAGCAGTCTCAGTCAGTTTTGCCACGAAGCAAATGCTTTCATCTGTGATGTCGTGTTCGTTACAAGAACGTCTGAGAATTTCTTGGCCCACGACTGGTGATACTTCACATTCATGCAGAAAACCAGAACGCGATCAGTGATGCCGGCGGCACGAATTTTTCTGACAAACTCTTCTCCGTCCCTGCCAGCTGTTACAATTCTGTAAGAAGTTTCCTTTTTCTTTCTTTTCATCACGGCCAAAGCCTTTGCTTGGTCGCTAACTGCATAGAGAGCAAAGCCGTTCAAGCGCTCAAGATCTAATCTGTGTTGAGCATTTTCTCCGTTTTCAATATTGGGATCAAACCAGATGGTTTCTTTGTTCACTCGCGTCAGCGTGATAACGTATCTGGCATAAACCCCAGCTACTTCTTTTATAGCGTACTCCTTGGCGAATCTTTCTTCCGCGATCTCTTCTGTTGGATCACCGTTTGCTGTAACCCAAGAGGTGTGACTGTCATAACCATCGATTTCTGTACCGTATTCTTTTTTTGAAAGGTACCTTGTTCTTCCCGTCACAACAACGCACCCCAGCAGCGCAAACTTTGTTCCCAAAGCCACAGGATCAGTGTAAGCAAATCTCGTAATACCTTCTGTTTTCTTGATGTAAGCAGCAGAATACTCAGGCAAAGGGCTCGTGTAAACTCCTTGACCAATAAAGCCCTTGTCAGTGTCTCCCCAATGATCAGGATCTAACAAGAAACCTTCTTCGAAAATGGTTGCGTGGTTTTTTTCTTGCGTTCCGTGAAAAAGCAGTTTCAAGTTTGGATTGGCAAACGGCTGCGCTCGTTTTCTGAACTCTCTGGATCTGCATTCAGTGCTTCCAACTTGCTCTATGTTGTTGAGCTTCATAGAATGTGGCGACGCTTTGAGGCCCTCATAGACCATTTCTTCGACTACTTTTTTCTTTGCTTTGTTGATTGGCTTCCGCGTGGCCGCAACTCCCGTCGCAACGGTTTCATCGTCGCTCACAAGACCAAAGAGGGTAGCATGACGGAAAGAGGGATCAAACAACACGCTGGACATGATTTCAGATTCTTCTTAGATAGACTACGTCGCGTTGCACGTATGGAAAATAGGATTAGATCGAGGGCCGAAGCTACACGCTACCTACACTGGCGAACGGTCGACGTGTGGCTGACCTAAATAGCGCGGTGAGATGTCATTCTGCTGAGCAATGATGATGTCATGGACGTCATTCTGCAATAAGATCATTTTCCCTGAGGGAATCCCTTGGCTCACGGAAAATCCCTGGGAAAATTGTCTGGGATTGGTAGGCTAACGCGCGTAGGATTAGTCTACGTCCCGGAGACTCGGACGGACCGGCGGAGAGACCCCCGGAGAGACCGGCGGAGACTCCGGAAAGACTGTCCACGGGCTTGCGACGGCACGTAGTGCGTACTGAGGGGATCGAATGCAGTCATTTCGTCACGGATCCGTAATTTTGTCATTGCCAGTGCGATTTTCCACTTAGCTACCAGCCAATAACCACTCAGTCGCCTTGTGAGGACACCGGAAGAGCGTTTGAGCTCGACTAAACGATGCTCAGCTAGGGGCTGTGTAGTCTCTGAGGATTTTATATCCCTTTGCTTTCGAGCAAATATAAGTACTTGATCAGAGAGCTAGATGGCAGCACCGACCGCGACAAAGACGCAATAGCTGTGGCGGACTTTTGTACACGGAAACGTCGCTGAAACGCTCAATATTGTAAATGTTTGCTGTAGTCTTAACTCCAGATCCTGTGCTGGTTGTTGACCTTAGTTACGCTACTATACGGCGTGTAGTAGCTTTTGGCTTATATGTGCATACACGTACGCAGTTCTCTTACCCACTGCTTTTTTACCGCCTTTTTTGCGAGTAAAGACCGAGTGTCAGCTCAGAATAGCCTCGGTGGCAAATGGACTTAAATGGTCTCATGTTGAGCATGTTTATCTGCCCCGCGTTTGCACGCGCATTTGATTTCTCATGTTGAGAATAAACGTTTATCTGCCCCACGTTTGCACGCGCATTTGATTTGCTCGCCGTGCTCTAATAGTAGAAACAATTGGCGAAGATGACGTTAGGCAAACGCTCCTCATCGTTAGCTGGCCACAAAACACAGGTGTTTGCCATCAGTTATTAGGTGCGAATTGCCGACAGAAAAGTAACTAACCAGGTGAAGCGGCTATAAGTGAACGTATTATTTTGATTAGAGTAAGCATAGAATGCGGATTCTTGGCACCTGTGCGGAAAACCGTTTCTTATACACGCACTAGATTACCGTGTCTAACAGATCAAACGGCGAGCTGCCCTCGTTTTAAAAGCGGAGAGCCAATAAACAAAGCGTAACCGCGACGCATCTGATTGCTCGACGAACCTGCTTAAATAGCCGAGCGATGCAGTCAAACTGAGAGACAGTGCCATTTCTCACACAGAATGGACAACTTTCGCCGAGCGTTGATTCTTCTTACCCTGTCGGTGTTCTACTCAGCGGCTGAAATAGCCTTTTCGCTGCCAGAAGAAGCCGACCTCTTGTCTACTAAGGAGACTCCAAGCAGTTTTGGTACTCATGCCCACGGGCTTTTCGCCTCTAACCTAATCCCGACTATGCTAGGTCACTCGGCAATTTTTGGCCATAAAGACTTCACACTATCGAAATTGACGTGCGGCCACGCGTGCACCCACGTCGCCTTTCCAAGTCCTTTCCTAAATCTGCAATCGTCCGAAACCGTTCACGTCCAAGCCGGCGTCGGCTTTCGCCGATCCGCTGCCGCCTTGAATCAAACAGCTCTATCGACGTGGATCCAAGGGGTCACTAATCGCGGCTTTGATGCGTGTGCCGCTCGGAGCGGCCTCGGCGGACCGTTGGAACTGAGCGTCGAGTGGCTTGCCTACGTCTCCACGCGTCGCTCGTTTTTGATGTCAGCGCCACGGGATCTGATTCAAGATGCGGTGGTCGGCTTTTCAGATTTTACGGCGGAAAAGCACTGCAGGGAAGAAACGGTAAAGGATGCGTATACAAGCTGGAGCTAACTACTAATGATGTTTTTCTATGGCGCGCAGTCTACGGCACTTATGTCGAATCTGCTTACGACGGCGGTGAGGTCCGTTCCCGAAGTTACTGGCGCAGACGGAGCGTTTCTTTGGACGGAGAACACGGGCGGGCGTCGATTCGTTTTCTGCTACAAAGAGGCGCAAATATTCTCGGGCGTTCACAGCGGTTTCCAAACGGTGATAGATTGCTGCGTGCGTAAGAAGTGCGCTTTCTAATGACACAGTTTTAGGACGTTTTGACGTTCAACGGTAGCTTGGGCCTTCAGAGTCTTGTCGATGGAGCCGAAGTCGGCCAACTGTACTTCATGGAAAGTGAGTTGGGCGCTGGCTCAGCTTGCAAGGTCAGTTTCGACGTTTAGACAAGTTTGTCTAAGGAAGTCGGCTCATGTAGATCGTGAGTTTCCAGAGCAAGTACTACAGAGATACGCGACCGACCGTTCTCGTGTCTCCCGAAGTTCCATCAGCTCCTCAACAAGATACAGTCACAATCGCTTACACTGAGGTCAACTCATCTTCAATCATCTCGTTATACACAAATAATGAGTACTGTATATGTGTCTCAGATGGCCAGTCAATCTAGTGTCAGAATTTGCGTAAAGTCGACGCAGCCGGTCGACATGCTAGTTACATGGGCAGCAGTTGGAAGTAAGCTGAATGAATCTTTTTTAAAAGTTTTGTGCCTATGTCTTTGTTCAGTTGTCGATCCGTGCGTGGGAGTGGTTTGCGATTATTTCGGCGTCTGCGTCGACACGGGACCGTATACGTTCGAGTGCGTCGCGCCGACGTGCACCGACGTCGACGATCCCGTCTGCGCGTCGAACGCCGTCACGTACGACAACGAGTGCGAGTACCAGCGTTTCATTTTTCGCACTCGCCAAAGCGAGATCACTATTCATCACAATGGAAGCTGCTACGGTATACGATGCATGAATTTTTGAATTTTGACTTTATTAAAAGTCCTACTTAATTAACCGTAGGGTTTTCGTTTCAACGTGGAAACGTGGTCGCTCGTCCGAGCTCCAAATCCTCGACTACATACGATTGCGAGACGATCGTCTTCAACAGTTATCTCTTTTACCCGAATAAACCCATTCACGCACTCGTCACCGTCGATCATCGTAGCGCCGTCGACGCGTCGTACATTCACGACGCACCCGTCGCCTGGATCGATCGTCTCACGAACGATTCTCTGACCGCTTGCGTCTACGTCGCTGGTCGAGGCGAACGACACGACACGACCGACGTCTCGCTCGATTGGCTCGTCTACCAGGGCGCTCCGGACGGCTCAATGGGCGGCGTCGTTCAACTCGACAGCGAGTGGTGGACGGGAACGACGTGCGAGAAAGTGACGATGGAAAGAGCCTTCTCGTCGCCGCCGCTCGTTCTCGCCACTCTACGTCACTCCGTCATAGGATTGAAACACGACGCCGCCAGCTTGTGGGTTGAAGACATTCGCACCGATTCGTTTTCACTGTGCGTGAGGGAGTTGCAGAATTTCGATGGCGCTCACGAAAATATTTCGATTGTTAGTGATTGTAGAAATGACCATTTGGGGAAAGTGAAATTTTCTTTTGCACGTAGACTTGGCTGGCTGTTGGAGGAGAAGCGAGAATATCGAGAAGTATCTTCTCCGATCAAGGCCTCATTGCTTTCTCTGGTCAAGATCTCCAACCGTCTCGACGACACAACTTCGCCTTCTGCAAGGCAACTTGCTCTAGCGGCAGAAAAATCTTTTCATTGATTAAACTTGTGATTTTCTAGAGCGTCGAGTTTTCGCGCACGTATCCATCTTCGCCAACCGTACTCGTCTCGCCCAGTCACAAGACGACAATTAGCGGACACGTTCCCGCAGTTTATAACGACATCGTCGCTTGGGTCGAGGTACAGACTTTGAGAAATTAGGAGAGCTCTTGATCTAATCTACTGCATGCAGGACGTATCAGTTTCCGAATTTCTCGTTTGCGTCAAAGAAATACGAGTTCGTAGCAACGGCTATGATCCCCTCTCGGTCAACTACGTCGTTCTGCCGGGTACAATAATTCATTAACAGTTTTCGTTTTCATGCACATTTTGTCTTCACATAGATGTCTGCGAAGACGGCTGGTTATCCCACGAGGGCTACTGCTACAAGTCATCTAGCCGATGCCAATCGTGGACGGCGGCGAATTCGACTTGTGAGAACAAAGGTGGCTCTCTGGCTAGCGTACATGATGAACAGGAGGCGTACTTCGTCGGCGCATTGTCATCAGGTAAGTCGTGGATCGGATTGCATCGCGCCGGTGACGACTTCAACTGGACGGACGGCACCGATTTGGACTTCTTGCACTGGGCTGCCGGACAACCGAACAACTACAGAAATTCGCAGAATTGCGTTCTAGAGTTGGGAAGTAAAAATTTGTATCACTGGAACGACGAGCAGTGCGGATACTGTCATTCCTATGTCTGCCAGAAGGGTTTATTACACAAAATATGAACATGACGATAGAAACTTGAACGATTTCGGTTTCTCCTTGTTTTAGACGTAGACGAGTGCGAAACGGGAACTCACGAATGTGCCATCGACGCGACTTGCATTAACAGCGAGGGCGCGTTTTCCTGCGTGTGTGTGGACGGTTACGTTGGAGACGGGAGGAAGTGCAGTAACAATAGGAGAATTAGCTGTTGTTTTTGGGTACTCCATTTTTGGTTTTTGTAGCTCCGAATGAGTGCGTGCTAGGTACGCACGATTGCGACGAGAACGCCGTCTGTGCGGACACGGAGGACGGATTCAAATGCACGTGCAAATCAGGCTACGCTGGAGACGGGAGGAAGTGCAGTAATAATAGGAGAATTTAGCTGCTGTTTTTGGGTACTCAATTTTTGGTTTTTGTAGCACCGAATGAGTGCGTGCTAGGTACGCACGATTGCGGCGAGAACGCCGTCTGTGCGGACACGGAGGACAGATTCAAATGCACGTGCAAATCAGGCTACGCTGGAGACGGGAGGAAGTGCAGTAATAATAGGAGAATTTAGCTGTTGTTTTTGGGTACTCAATTTTTGGTTTTTGTAGCACCGAATGAGTGCGTGCTAGGTACGCACAATTGCGACAAGAACGCCGTCTGCGCGGACACGGAGAACGGATTCACGTGCACGTGCAAATCAGGCTTCTTTGGAGATGGAACTTCATGCAGTAAGCGCACACAGGATCTATCGCAACACTAGGCCGTGATTACTTTTATTTTTTCGTTAGCTACATGTCCAAGCGGTTATTCGCGCTTTCAACAGAGCTGCTACAAATATTTCTCGTCGAGTAAATCGTGGCAAAATGCACGTGCACAGTGTCAGGCTGACGGAGGAGATCTGGTGTCAATTGCAAATCAAGAGGAATACACGTTTGTTCAGAGTTTGCATTCTAGCTGGATCTGGTTGGGATACAATGACATCGGTCACGAGGGCAGGTTCGTCTGGTCTGACGGTTCTCCGGACACGTTCCAAAAATGGAACAGCGGAGAGCCAAACGACAGTGGGGGTGAGGATTGCGCCCATACCCTTGGAGGTGAGCCATCTACCGCCTGGAATGACTTGCCGTGCACCCACAACGTAGCGTTTGTCTGCGAAACGTGAAAAACACCAGGCAAGCTGACTAATTGTGCTCAATGCATTTTTTTCTGCCGTTTGCGCTAGTAGGTAGAGAATGCGATGCTGTTTCTAGTAGTTCTACTGTAGTCTAAATAGATTGTGCCACGTGATCTTCGACATCTGTTCGTAGTCAGCGACGTCTCTCGAGCGAATTCGACGCTAGTCGGCCTTCCTAGAAGTTGGAAAGGTCACAGCATTCCCAATCGATAGCCCCGTTATCTCGCCAGCGCTCTGATCGACTCGCAAACGAAGAAAATAATTCGTGAGCTCTTCATTTAGCTTAGAAAGGTCGCTCGGGGACCCAGACGAGTCGCATGCATTTATCTGCGTCCAAAAATAGGATCCAACTGCCAGTGATATGGCATAGGGGCCTCTAAAAAACTTTTTAAACAGTAGATCTAGACTACTCTACGTCTATGGTGATGCTTTAGGAATGGATACGGCCGCCTCCGGTGGTAAATGGCTTTCTACAGACGCGAAGAGACGTGCAGCCGGTTACAGGAAGAGCAAGCCCGCATGCTACTCAAGTTCTTCTGCCGGCCTAAAGCAAGCAAAATTGACATCCTTTTTTTGCAAAGAGCAACGACGACGAGCAACGAATAAGATGCAAGAACAGGGCCATCTAGCGAAGGATCAGAATCTCGCCAAAGAATTCAGAGAGCCTTGGCCAATTCTGCCTTCTATCATCTCGAACAAAGAAAAGGCCACCGGAGAAACGTCATTGAACAGCGGATCTTCGAATAAACTCCAACCCACCGCAATAGAAAGGACAGAGTCACTATCATTGGAAGACGTCACCGCTCAAAGTTGTTCTTCTGTTGGATGTCTTTCTCCAACTAATTCCTCCATTGATAGACCGTCTTCCTCTCCTGTTAAGAATTCTCGTTCTTGGTACTATTCACCTCGCCTATATGCGGACTGCAGCGAACACGACAGCATGGGCGAAACCCTTCCACCTGTAACGGATTCTCTTATTCGAGAAGCTCTCAGTAGCCCAACGAGTCACGAGAGCGAGTAGCATAATAACAGTGAGAGTAAACACAACAACAACATCGACAACGCAAAGGACATCAATACTATAAATAAATCATCGTTTTCTGAAGGACTTCATCTTGTAGTCAGCTTCGAACCTATCTGATAGGCCGGGAATGAATCGCGTCTGGAAGACTACAGCTATAATAGTGGCAATGCCTATGATGACAGCTACAGCCACAACAGATCCCTGAGTTGTCAGTTCCGCGTCGACCGTTCGCCTTTCTGCACGAAATGCAAACGTCACGTGCTTGATGTCTCCCTTGGCAACAAAGCGTTGACTCGACGGCAAAACGTAGGTGTACTGCTTGTGAGAGAGATGCGTGTCTAGTTCGACGATATAGGCTCGACCGTCAGCCGGAAGCGAGGGAAAGTAGAAGAAGGAACTCGATTTGAGCGAGACGGTGTGAAGCGGTGAATCCTGACGACCATCCTGATAAAGATTGATCTGTATCGACGTCAAATACGCCGGATCCGTCATGACGTTCCCAGACAAATCGAGCATGCCCGTGCGTCGAATTATAATCATTGTGACGTCACGCACGTCGGCATTCTGCACGTCGACCACTTGACGAGACGGAAGCGATCGAGCCAGACTACCGTTCGCCAGCCCAATGGAAAAATTGCACCGAGGCTGGAGACCCCTCAGACGAAACTCGCCCTCCTCGTTCGTATTCGTCTCTTCTCGTTGATTTCCACACGAGGCGAGACCCTCGGCAACGATCGTCACGCCCTCCTCCGGCATCCCGCTCAACGAGCGAGCGCGACCGTAGCAACTAAAGGCCACCTGTCGACCTTCGATGCGAATCGCCTCCTCCGTTTCTTCCTCGACTTCGATCGAACGCGACGCCGGCGTGAATTCGTACTCTTTCAAAAGGGGTCGAACGAAGTACGTCCCGGGAGCCAGTTTTCTGTAGGTGATACTCCCCGACGGACCCGTTAGAGTGTTATTCCGATATTGACGACCTGTTAGGGAGAGAAGAACGCCGGCGAGCGGCTGATCATCGGAATCGCTTAGTTGAATGGTTAGATAGCCAAGTTTCGTTGCCTTGAAGTCGTTTCCCTCGTCGGTCTTCGTAAGAACGTAGCCTTCTTTGGTAGCACTAACGCTATACTCGGTTTTAGCTTCAAAGGGCCCGTGACGATATTGACCTTCGGAATCGGTTGCCACGTGGAAGACCTCGCCTCCGTTTGTAACGATTTCAATTTCGACGTCACGAATTGGCGGACGAACGCGACCTTCGACGTAGAGACCTCGTTCGGACTGAAACGGTGCGACGCGATCCGGACATCCTTCGTCGAGAATGACGACGTTTTGAAACGCGGGCTTGAAGAGGAAGTCGTCCATGACGGGCCGGATCTCGATCGTCCCCACGGACGCCCAGAATTCGTAGAGGTGAGTATAAAAGATTTCTTCTCCTTTGACTTTTTTCGGTTTGGACACGCCGATCGTGCGATCAGAATCGGCGCCGCGCTCAATCTTCTCGACGACGCGCACCTTCATCGTCTCCAACGGTTCGGACGATATCACCGTGCCGACGACTCTGTGCGAGTTCGCCGTCAGCTGAATCACGCGCGGCTTCGTCGTGTCGAACTCGTACTCGTTCTTCTCGAACCGATGACAGGAGACGGGCTTGAGAACGTACGTCCCCGGTTCGGACAGACACGCTTTATTGACGCCCTTCTCAATGGACAGTTTCCCCGTCTCGTTCCCGCGCTCGTACGTCAGCCCAGTCGCGTGCGATGAAAGACAGGCGAGCGCGTATCCTTCGTGAACGAACTCGACTTCCTCATCCTTATCCTTCACGTCGATCTGCAGAGCGCCGTTACTCCAGCACCACGTCTCCTTCGCCACGGTTATTTCATATCGACCGGGCAATACGTTTTCGAATCGAAACGTCCCTTTCAGATCCGACTCCGTTTCTTTCGAATACTTGCTGCCGTGAAGCGCCTCGATGCCGATCGTTATCCCGTCGCACTTCTCGTGGGAAAGACAGAGAAGTTTGCCGTCGATGTGAGCTTGGAATTGAGAAAAGAGCAGACCGTCGATGGGCCGATCGACGACGGTCACGCGAAGTTCGGCGGGAGCGAGCGCCAATCCGTTCGCCGCGTCGTCCGAAGCGAGAATCGGCGTGACGACGTAATCGCCCGGCGGCACGAAAAAGCAGAAGTCGTTCTTCTCGTCCCAATTCGCTTTCACGCCTTTGAACTTCTTGTTCGTCGACGACTTGACGGCGACGAATCGACTCGAAGGCAGAGTGAGCGTGTTCGGCGGGCTCTTGATCGCGACGTGACCGCACACGCGAAACGCGTCCGGGTGAAAAACGGGCAGTTTGACGTGGCGCGGCGAGACTCGAAGCGTTCGCGTTTCGAATCGCAGTTGCGGCGTCGTCACGTCGAAGTCGTACGTGCCGGACGTGATTCCGTCGAAGGCGAAGAAGCCGGAATCGTCGGTGAAGCCGCGAGCCAAGCCCTTGATTCGAACTTCGGCCAACGGGATTCCTTTTCCGTCGGTCGAATACACAATTCGTCCTTCGACGCGAAAGCCGGTCACTGCGAATTTTTCCGCCAATTTGACGTCATCGTGACCGACTGTCAATTCGATTTTTTCCGGATTAACTTCGTAAGTGACGTCGGTTTGAAAACGAGCGTATATGTAATACTTCCCCGTTGGGACAGATCCGAAAACGAATTTTCCCTCCGAGTCAGATTTTGCTATACAAAGAATATCCTCGTCATCGTCCGACATGAGAGGTAGTGCTACGTTCTTGGGAATTGCTTTGGCGTCGCGACACCCAACAATCATATCCTTTCTCAGACTACCCGTCAGACACGTAAGAAAGAACTCAGCGCCTTCGACCGTTCCCTGATCGCTCGTCAGCATCCCACTGATTTCGTATCCGGCTATAATGATATTTCCCTTCATTTCGACGCTGTCGGCCATCACGTCGACGTCGAGCGTCGACGACTGAAATCGCCACGATGTGTGCTCGCCTTTCAGCACGTGACGTCCGGGCAAAACGTTGGGAAAATCGAATTTTCCGCCATCGGCCGTTTCGATCATTCGAATTGTTTCGCCGTTTTTCATCAATTTCAATGAGACGCCGGCCGGTCCGACCAACTGGCCCTGACTGATTACTCGACCGACGACAGATACCCCGGAAAATACGAAATTAATATCGACGCCTTGAGAGCACGGATCCGTTTTTCCGTCCACGTTGATATCGACGTAGGCTGGTTCGAAATTCCATCCCTTTTTCGATTCGACTTTGATTGTAAACGAGCCCTTTTCGTACAGGGGGATGAGAAAGTAGCCGTTGGGCGCGCAATCGGTTGTGTATTTCACTTTGAGCGGCGTCGACTCGCTTCGGCTGTACAGTTTCACCTCGACGTCCGAAAAGTCGATGTCGATCGACGCTTGAATGAATCCTCCGCAGCCGAAGACGTCTTGAGCTCGTGCGGATAGCAGAAAGCAAAGAAAGAGGATACAACTGCACGTGGTCGAACACATGGCCATTTTGTGAAAAGGCGTGCGTTACGCTGAAGCCTTCGTATCGCGCGATGACGGAAGACGTTGATTTCTTAGACGTTTCGTCGGCTGGAAAGCCTGTTTGGCTACTTAAAGTGAGTCGCGCGTTCGGATTTTCGTACGAGATATCGAAGAGGCTCTTCAGGTGCCGAATTACGTGAAGGAAGCGTGGGAAACAGCCGAAGACAGCGAAGTAGGAACGATCAAGATCAACACGTAGTCGTTATTTGATCAGTAAAGGGGGAAACTAAAGCGTGACGTTTTTTAGAGGGAAGAAAAAGCCCGAGGTTTTCGAAATTTTTCTGACGTTTCTTATCAATGTGGCGAAATTTAATTAGCTGTCGTTAAACGTGTCGCAAAAGCTAAAATCGAAATCGCCGGACACCAGTTTTCCTTTGGAGCACAAGATGAATTTGAATCCTCCCGAACGACAACAGATGTTCGTCTTCGTCGAAAACGTGACGAGTGACGGTGCAAAGAAAAAGTATCGTTTTTTCATTAATTAGTCGATAATCTTTATTTTTAGCGACTAAGGAGTCGGATTCAAGTTTACCTCGTATGTTCTAAAAGGAGATACCTTCTCTCTGGGGGGAAAGAAATCTTTTGATATAGCTCAGCGCTTTTCTATCGTTGGGAAAATTGAAAAGCGAGCTGATTGTCGACCAGAAGGAACGGATGTATATATGTCAATGAAAAAGTGTTTGCAAATAGCAATATATTTAAGCTGTTCTCTTACGTGGTACTTAGACGACGAATTGAAGCTTCGGCTCAGTCAAAAGACATTGTCAAACAACTTGAGAGACCAGTTCGAACCTTTGCGCCAAAATCTCGACACGAGGAAGACGTAATTAGGATCAATCTTGCTTTGATGGTTCACGGTATGTACTTTTACTTTAGATACTGCATGAGGAAAAGAAAAAGACGGAAGGAAAACGAGCCAGAGAGGACAAGAGAGCCGTTATGGATATTTTATTCAAGTGCTTTGAACGTCATCAGTACTATTCGTTTAAAGATCTATTGCGTCTGACAGACCAACCACCAGTAATCTCTCAACTAAATAAATTTTTATCTAATCGACGATTTTTTAGACATTTTTGAAAGAAATTTTAAAAGAAATTGCCTCGTACAACACCAAAAGTCCGCACAAACACATGTGGGAATTGAAAGAAGAATATCGATGCTATAAAGGAACAGACACCGCCAAGGCAGAAGACGGATAAATGAATGAATAAATAAACACCGTCACGTGAGGAAACGTATCGGGTAAATACATACTTGTCGCAATGCGCTCGCGCGCAGTAAAAACAAGTCGCCATCTTGTCGCACCCCTCCACGTTGGAACGAAAATCGGAATCGTACGAGTTCAGGGACGTCGCCTTTAGATGGCTATCAAGAAGGTATTCGTCGGCAATTTGGGCAACGTCGTGAGCGACGAAACGCTTCGGAGAGCCTTTCAGGACTACGGCGAGATTATCGACGGTAAACCCGATTCGTCGCGCGTGCCGACGCTCGACGCGTCGCGCCTTTTTTCGCAGTTCTCCTCATCGAGGACAAGCAGACGGGATTCAAGAGCTACGGTTTCGTTACGTTTCGCAATACGAAAGCGGCCGAAGACGCGATCAACGCGCTGCAACATACGGTAAGAAGAAAAAAAAACACACATCGAGCGCCCCTTCGAGGGAAACCGTGAAAAACGCGATAGATCCTAAACGGTCGTCGATTGACCGTTCAAATGGCGAAAAGCGAGCACGAAAAGGAGCACTATCGCGGTCGTCGATCGCCGGGCGGCTATTATCATCATCGACATCATCGATCGCGATCGCGTAGTCCGCACGGGGAACGCGGCGGTTGGGGGCGCGGTCGCGACAGAAGACGCGAATGGGCGGGGGACGGCTATGACGAAAGCGAGGGGGCGTGGGACGCGTATGGCGGCGGCGGCGACGACGGGCGACGATACAGAGAGCACGAGAGAAATCCGAGGAGAAGAGCGTGGGAAGACGATCGGGCGGGTGTGGCGGCGGCGCCGCCGCCGCCGCCGCCTCCGCGTCGAAGAGAAAGTCGGTGGAATCGAGAAAGCGACGACGGCGGGGGCCCCTTTTCGGGAGCGAATTCTAGGGGAGCCGAATTCCCGAATCATCATCGTCAACAGCAACAGCATTCGTATGACGATTGGGGCGCTCCAGCTCCCATTCAAGGAGACTACGGAAAAGACGACTATCGGTATCATTTGACGGCGAGGAGAGAAGTCGATCAGTTCAAAGCGTTCCATCAGCAAATTCATTCAAAACCGTTGCCGCAACCACATCACCACCAAGATCAATACAGAATGAGTCACGATTCTCAGCAACAACAACAACAACAACAGCATCAGTCGCAGTTCCATCATCATCATCAGCAGCAACAATCGCGTCAGTCAGACGATGACGTTCCCTATAGGCGTATATCTGTCGACGAAGATCCTTACGTGATGGACGACTTTGTCCAGGGACGCTTTTCTCACGAGTCGCCCGACAATTCGCGCTACGACGCTACGAGACGGCAACAGCCTCAGCAACAAGTCCAGCAGCAGTCGTATTCGCGTCAACAACTGCCAGTACGACAAGCCCCTCCTGCATTCGATTATACCCCCGCCGCGGCGGCAGCAGCAAAGGAGAGCGAATACGTTCCCAAGAAGAGAAAGTATTATCAAGAGGAAGGAACAGACGTCTATGGTCAGGCAGCTATGATGAAGAAGTTGCCAAGCGCACAGCCACCTGCAGCAAATAGGCAAGACGCCTACAAACTTTCATCGTCCTCATTATCCAGCAGACAAACTCCTGCGGCGGCGGCTGCAGCGGCGGCGGCTGTGGCGGCGGCGGTGTCCCAATACTCTCATAGTCAAGATCAGGACTGGGGTGACTATCGCCAGCGCGAGACTCAGACAGGTAACTCCTATTACCGCTCAGCGGATCCGCGTACGAGAAGCGCCCCCGCCAACAGCAGCAGCGTCGATTCCGCGCTGATGATTGCCAGCCTGCGAAGTAGGCGTTTGGGAAACGAATTGCAATCGTCTCAAGCGAAGCCTGCTACTGCCGTCACAAAGCCTTCGAGCGCGTGGGACCAGGCTGTGACGGCGGCGACGACGTCCGATTACGCCGCCGCGAAGTCTAGATTGTCGTCTCGCTGGTCTCCGCCGCCTTCATCTAGAGCCGCCGTTGCCGACTATTCTCCGCAGCAGCAGCAACAGCAACAGCAGCAAGTGCCGTCGCAGCAACGCACGACGTCGCGCTCATACCAGTATGAGCAGCCTGCAGAACGTGATAGCGGCGTTGCTTCCCAGATTCGGTCTTCCGTCACCAATCGGCCGTCCGATGTCTATGAAGGCTACTCGCCAACTCGGCCTCAGATCTATTCCTCTGGCGCAACCAGAGCGGTCGCGTCCGCCTCTCAATCTACACCGAGTCCATCGCTCAGTGCTCTTGCCGGTAGCGCTTACGGTACTAGGCTTTCCGCTGATTCGACGTCGACTCAGTATAATTCGACGACTCTCGCAGATCCGCGAGTCTATCCAACGTCCACGGCGGCTTCTCTGCGCCTTAGCGGCGGTGCTCGCTCGACCGACGTCCAATCATCGGCGTCTTTAGCTCGCAGCTCCTACGCTGAGGCTTACCAGCCAAAGTCGACTTCCCTCGCTGGGTCTTCCTATGCTGGCTCGTCAGCGGCGAGCTCGCGCGTTTTAGCATCGTCGGGCGTTACGCCGTCCTATTGGTCTTCCCAGTCCTTGGAGAAGTCCTATGAGGGTGGAACCAGTAGCTCAGGGGCCTCCTCAGTCAAGGCACGGTCGTCGACGGAGAATACGCGCGAGCCAATTCGGTTTGGTTTCGTTGGAGGCGAGAGAGGTACATACTATTGGGGGGGCTCTATTCTTTGGTACGTCAATTCTACCGAGGCTTTGGTTGCAGATGCTTCTAGTTCAGCTTATTCAAGCTATTCTTCTTTTCGCCAGGGTAAAAGTTCCTAATTTCAGGTATAGCGTTGTCTCATTTTTATTGCTCCTTTCAATTCTATTGCGCCATTCGATTTTCTCCAAGGCCAAAGCGGAGTTTCCCAAGTTTAAATGAGCGGGCGGTTTTTTGATTTGAAAATTTTTTCCTGTTGTTCCGTATGGCTGTTCGTCTCTCATCTCTCTTCTGTTCAAGTTCTCCTAGTATAGATGAATGAGTGCACTCTCGCCTGCCTGTCTGCCTTGTTGTGCATTTCCTCTGCATCACTACTATTTCAGTTCATAAAATGAATTCTTACGTCCTCTCCCTGCGCCTGGACACGCACACGTGATAGCAAAAATACGAATTCTAATATTCATACTAATAATAATAATAGTAACCAAATAATCGTAGTCACAGTGATACATATGAAAACGGTCAGTCCGAATAGCTAGTCGAAGGACTAGGAGTGCTAGAATTTGTCTCGTCTTCCGGAACGTTGTCCTCTTCCTCTTCCCGTTCTGGCGATTTGATGGCATCAAAAGCATCTCGAACAAACTCTTTGCCACTCTTTAGAATTCCAGACTAAAGAGCACAAGAACTTAGACAAAAAGAGATATAAACGTTTCTCGCGACACCGTACAATGGCCCCGTCGCGTGAAAACATTCTGAGAAATCCATGTATAAAGTCCCTCGATTTGTTCTCCCACTTGTCGAGCATCTCGTACGACTTGTCTTCGAACTTGGTCCACTTTTCCTGCGCCTTCGCCGGCATTTCCGTGATCTTTTTCTTCAGCTTTCCCAGTCTGTCCTTCATCTTTATCTCCTTTTCCTGTGTACCGTACCCAATATAGCAAACCGCGTCCCCCCCTTCCCCGTTTAAAATTCATTTTGATTTTACTTTCATGAAGCCGACGTTCAGTTCCTGTCGCGTGTACCCACGCGCCAAATTGCGACGAACGTAATCGTCGTAGTCTCTCACAATTTGACAGATGAGATCGGACGTTGAAATTCCCTGCGTTCGTTGCGTTGCAAGAAACATTCCGGCGTCCTTGATAGACTTATAGCCGTCTTCTACCCCTGGAGAAGCGTACGGCAAAGCGTCGTGAGCAACGAAGTCAATCTAGCAAGAAGACAATAAATAAATAAATAATGAAATGAACGCCAATTGTTTGATCTTGCCCTGTGTTTGTCGAGAAATTCGTCATCTAATACCCACGGAGCATTTGGTACTATTTCATCCACGTAACGGCAGTGGCTGACAGCATCGTAACGCTGTGCCGCCGTCATTACTGTCCTTCCTTTGAGCTTGTGCGTCAATTCGTCACTACAGACTGCGAAAAAAATTAAAATTATTTTTACATGTATAGGATTAAATATCTGTCCCCTTTGAAAAAAATAACTAGATCATTAAACTACTTTTATATAAAGAAATATCACCGGCATATACTGTATAATTCACTTTTAATTAATCAAACAAAACTTTTTCTTTCCTTACTTCCTACAAGGAGATAGACGTTGGGAAACGCCGCTTTTGCCTGCATGAGAGCTCTAGCGTGACCCTGGTGAAACAAATCGTAGATGCCGTCCGAATAAACTCTCACGGGTCTTTCTCCTTCGAAAACAGTGCTTTGCGAGTCGATTTTAGCTTCGAAATTGCTACTCGTACCTGGTTGAACGTTTGCCGCTTCTTCTAGTGTGAGGCGGGTCTCTCTTCGGGGCGGTCTTGGCGGATTTTCGGCGTCATTTCCGTCGATCCACATAACGGCCGGACTAGATACAGGAATTGGAGTCATCCAGCGTCGTTTGGCGTCTGGAGTGTCGTCCTGATTGTTCGGGTGAGATCTTTTGCGAGGACGTACTGTATGGGCCATTGTACACGAGCAAATGTGCTATCGCGTGACGTGACGTGGCGAAATTGGGCGCGCGCTAGAGAGCTCAAGATCTCATTTGCATCAACTTTGCGAGAGTCTAAAACGTCTTTGCTTCACGTAGTAACACAATATGAAAAATTTGCACTATATGATGTAAAGTGAATGTAAAGCGCGGGACGTCGTCGAAGAGGAGTGCCTATCCGGGGTTTGGCCGATCAGCCAATCGCCTTCGGCTGGGTCTTGACGTGTCTCGCCATGGCCCAAGCGGCAACCCCAGTCGATTTGAAAAGCCGAAGCCTGATGTCTCAATATTCCCCGCGCGTACGAGCAACGAAACTTCGCAAGCCTTCAACTCGATCCGAAAACCGGGTCCCGCGCTCGCGCAAGAACTCGAAAACGCCGCGAAAACCCTCGGAGATCTACCGCGATCGTTTCATACCCGATCGTCGCTCGACGATCACCGAGCTCAACAGCTACTTGTTGCTCGAAGCGGAAGATGACGAAATCGCCGAGAAAACGAGGGAAGTCGATAAGAAGCGAGAGCCGAAAACCGATTTTCAGCGGCACGTCGAAAAGCACTTTGGAGTTCCAACAGAAACGAAAATCATGTGCTACACAGGACAGAGAGTCAATCCAAAAGGTAAATTTGGGACACGTACGTGGGGGGCCCCCTTCGTTGATTGATAAATGTTTATGGGCGTTTTTAATTACTCGTAATTAGGGAATATCTTTTTTTAGAAAAATGTACGTTTCTGCATTCCGTGACGAAATCGCGTCTGATGAAAACGTCCTCTTCTCGTCACATTCCTAAGAAAGCGGAGAGAACGCTCGACGCTCCCGATCTCAGAGACGACTACTGTAAATAATTTCATAGTCAATAAGGACTCCACTTCGTCCTAAGTTCCTTTGTCGTAGATCTAAACATTTTGGATTGGAGTTCTACGAACGTCATCAGTATTGCTCTCGACAACGTGATTTATCTGTGGAACGCCGAGACGTCGAAATCGACTGAAATCTTTGATTTCTCACGAGAAGCCGAGGAGTCCGACGTATACGGCTCATCATTGGCTTTCGACGATTTCGGAAGATATCTCGGCATAGGAAGCAGCCAGGGAAAAATCCTGGTACAACTAGAGACTGTGAGATTTTTATAAAATTATTACGTTGTATTCTATATAGCTGTGGGACGTGACCAAGCAGAAGCAAGTGCGCACTCTGGGATGTCACAGGAGTCGGGTGGCAGCTCTACGATGGAACGGACCTATCTTGGCCAGGTTATTTTAATCTAGCGCGTGCTCACCGATATATTGACTCTCGTACTACTACTACTACTACAGTGGATCGAGACTCGGAGATTTGTACATGCACGACGTCCGAGTCGCCGAGTCGTACGTCGGTTGCTTTGCCGGTGCTCACGCGGGCGAACTGTGCGGCTTGAGCTGGTCGAACAATGGGCGCTACCTCGCGAGCGGCGGCAACGATAACCAAATCAATATATGGTGCGGACGCGACATCGCTAACGTCAGCTTGCTGCACACGATGAGTGAACACCAAGCCGCGGTTAAGGTAGAGATGCACTCCACTGGTAGTAGCAACTCGTCGATTTGTTAATTAATGTTGTTTTCTCAGCCGTTGGCCTGGTGTCCGTGGCAGTCGTCTCTTTTGGCTAGCGGTGCCGGAACGGCGGATCGGTGTATCAAGTTTTGGAATGGGGCGTCCGGGCAATGTCTAGGCAGCGTCGATACGAAATCGCAGGTGAGAATACGGCGGAATCTTTGCACGCGGGGGGCCCATCGTCTACTTTTATTTTTAGGTCTGTGGCTTGGTTTGGTCTTCGGATCATCGCGAGCTCGTCTCCGCTCACGGTTTCACCGAGAATCAGGTCACTATATGGAAGTATCCGAAGATGACGAAAGTCGCCGAATTGACGGGTCACACCGAACGCGTTCTTCACATCGCTTTGAGTCCCGATCGCGCTTGTCTCGCGTCGCTCGGCGCTGATGAGACCCTTCGCGTGTGGAAGTGCTTTCAGCCACAACGCCGGACGGCGAAGAAAACGGCCGACAAAAGCCCCAGGAGCGTCTTGTCAATGGATCATTGTCCCATTCGGTAAACCATTATAAAAACGTACATCAAATTACTACAAAAATATTTTTCTTTTGCATGCAAAAAACTATAAACTTATTTCTTCCGAGAAATTGTGCGCGATGTGTTTAGTTAATTATCTTGAGGAGCAGTTTCGTCTCTTCGTCCGCCGTCACATGGCAATAGGTTCCCAATTTGACCCATAGCCTCTCCTCTTCCCACACCTCTTCCCCGTTACTGCATCCTTGTCTTCGCAATATTGTTTTCGAATATCCGATGTATTTGCACCGTCCGTACCCCCCCAAGCAGTTCTCATACACGCGAGGCATCTTCGCTTGGAAAATTTGACTGGGCCAACGCGTCATGTCTGTCGTCGTGTAAATGGAATACGGACACAGGTGTCCGTTGCTGGCATTCACCGTAAATGCCGATGCTACGCCAGACGGAGGATGCAGCGGGTCTTCGGTCGTCTCGACGACGTGGTCTTGTTCTTCGAAGCATTTTACTTGCGCCGTTATGTTTTTCAATAGGGCATTGAGTTCGACTGTCGACTTTTTGGTACAGATGGAAGTCGAGCCCAACGAAGCTCCTTGAGTCGACAAGGGAAGCAAGGTCACCTATAAGTGAAATTGAGTCGGTTTTTCTAGATGTATTCGAGACGAACCGATAGAAGAGTCAGTAGAATTCCAGTCGTCATCGTCTTCGTCTTCTTCTTCTCCTATGAGTTGTATGAGAAGTGAAGTTCGTCTCCCTTTTATTCTTCTCTCGTTCTCGTGGGAGTGCTTCATGCGTGACGAAAGGGGCTTGCCGATAACCAGAAGAACGTAGGTGGGACCATGCGGACCCGAGGCGATGGCTTTCTGAGAGCCTTTCTCCGCCTCCTGCTTCGTCGAAAATTTGTACCGCAAGTCGTCGTTCCATCAGGATAATTCCCAACACGTTTTGTAATAATTTCCGGTACGAATGCGTCCTCGTGTACCTTGAGCCATAGTGCGGTTCCCGAGCCTACGCGTAAGGCAGCCTTTCACTTTCGTTGTGCATTTTTAATAGAGGTTATGCCTATTACCGCGAAGTGTACCAGAAATGCGGAGCCCATTTCTCACGTCTACGCGTGCAAACTCCTCTACGTCATATCCGCTCGGCATCCGCAAGCACTAAAATAGGTTTGCGTGCTTCCTATGCCGACTTCATTGCTTTGCTATTGACTTCTACTACTGTACGATATATCTAAAGTAGTTGAAGACGAAATAGGTGTCGAAAAGTTTACTAATTCATACCAGTTTATTTTTTGAAATTTTGACAACCGATATCTACAAGTCAGTTGGTTTTCAATTAAGAACCGATGCAATTGCAATTATTCTCTCTGTTCCATATATGGTGAGGTTACTGCGCACGCGTACTGCAACGCTGTGACGCCTCCGTGACCCCGTAAAGATGGGTGCAGCGATTTTCCGTGTTTGCTTCATTCTCGCCGTGCTAGCTTCATCGAACGCGTCCGTCTCGAACTGCAGCGGCGACTGCAACTCAGCGAAGGCAAGCACAGCTCGCCTTTCTTTTCGCCTCCTAACCGAGATAAATTCTACGCCAGTCGCAGCGAGACGCGCTGCTGCGATGCGCAACGACGTGCCCGACGACAAACGCAGCTTCGAAAAGCAACGAAAACCGGTGTAGGACGTGCGACGGTAAATACCGCTTTTTTTGGTTTCTTCGTTATGACGTCGACGTGGCTACGTATGCAGATAGTGGGCGTTTATTCGCGACTTCGCCTTCCGAATGTCCGTCGTCGCAACTTTTCGCAGACGGTATATCGTAGTTTCACGAAGAAAAGAAATTTCGATTTTTAATTAATTAATTAATTAATTAATTAATTAAGAATGTTGGACGTGGGGCTACAACGACGATGTCGCGACGAATTCGAGTTGCGACGAGAAGACTCCGCCGTCGAAGGAGGATCTCGGTGTTGGAATGGATAATCATTCTGGCACGTTGAGAGCTTTGTTCCGATGGACCCCAAGTGCGACACGTTCTATAGAGAGGCGACTCTAAATAGATGTTTTTCCTGCAAATTTTCACTCCAGGTGGTGATAAAACTATCAGATTTCGAATCACTGACGGTTACAATGACGTAGTTCTTTGCATTTTAGTGTCTGGGGCTCAAGTGAGTTGGGATTTTTTTTCTTTTTTTACGATGGAATTGTTTTATTTTGCGTTGTTTACGTTAGGGGTCATGCACGATTTCTTCTGACCTTCTGAAAGCGTATGGACTAATGGAGTGGCGAGTCAATCACGAATATGAAATCATGGTTATACTGCGTTGCGCGAGCGTTTTCTCTATGATACGTATTCGTAGGTCAGCGCCTTGCCATTTGATAGCTGTAATGACCCCCAACCTCCGAGGAGAATGGCGAAGATGATCTGGCGGGAAAGTGAGTCGTGCTGAATTTATTTTTCAATTCGATTTTACGATTTTTTTTGCAGATAAACCGAACTATTATTGGCCAAGTGAGAAAATCATTCCGGTGTTCGTTTCTATATGAACCAATACCCCTATGCTCAGATCCTCCGACGCCGACCAATCTGAAATACGTCATCACGAGCAAAAGCGCCGGGAGAATAGACGTGAACATTAGTTGGACGTCTGACGGCCCAATGGATCACGTGAAATATTCTATGGTGTACTTCTATGTTCAAACGAAGCTGAATGTGTATCATTGCCAGGCAGAGGTACAGTAGTTGTGTTGGGGGATTGTAGCGCACCTTCTAAGTAGCTTGCGCCGTTTTTTCAGAATGCTCGGACTTGGTGTCTCATGTTGGATCTCTCCGTCGACGAGGTCTACACTGTACGGGTAAGCGTGAGCGAAAATTTTACTCGTCCGGGTCTCCTCCTTACAATTTCCTTTTTTCGCGTCTAGGTGCGATCCTATAATGCGGATAGTACGCGTGCACAGGACGGTAGTGGATCAAGCCCCTTTAGTGATGGCATACGCGTACCTCGCTCGCCTTTCTCGCATCCGTCATCCGCTCCCGTGAAAACCTCGACGCAATCTTCAACCAGTCGTTCCCCAAGAACATCATCCTCTTCCTTTTCTCGTTTGTCGTCCACTCAACCGCCTGCAAGTTAGTTCCGTGTTCGCGCATCTTCCGAATAGCATAGGCCAGGCTAAAGTCGTACACATAGTGAAAATTAGTTTGATGACTAGTATTTCCTGTTCCAACGAGTCAGAGAAGAACCTTACGTCACACCTACGAAACCCGCTCAGTCTGCATTAGGTTGTAGTCGTCGCAGTATCTCCCAATTGATTTTGTCAGTACGCTTTCAGAGCCGATAGCTATTTGGGAGATGCACAAGGAAGTCCGTTATTCGAATAAGCAGAATTCTTTAACTTAGATCCCGCGTCTTCGTCAAAGAGTCACGCAAACATACTGGCGGTCATCGCATCCGTTAGCGTGTCGTCTATCCTATTTCTAATTGCAGTTGGGGTCGTGGTGGCGTGTATCGTCAAACGGTGCCGACGCCCGCCGTGTAAGTCTCGTTCGTCGAATCGCGCGACAGAAAGAAAACGTATTTTATACGCAGGCTCGTTGAGCGAAACGAACGTTCAAACCCATCCGCTCATGCCGTCGAACGAGATACGTCACAGTCGACGTCAAGCCGTCGTCTTCGTCGTATACTCGCAACGAGACGGCGTCCTCGCGCACTCGGCCCGTCGTTTCGTCTGCGACCTTCGAACGCAATACGCAATCGACGCGTCGTCGGAAGACCACGACGTCGGCAGCCACGACGTCATGCGCTACGTCAGAGAGAAATTCGAGGACGCCAAGTGGATTATTTTCGTCTGTAGCAAAGAGCTGAAGGCTCTCGATAGGCAACGCGATTGTCAGAGCGTGGCGAGTAGCGACGATCCCGTTGCCATGGCGGCGTTGGTGCTCTTGAACCATTTAGGCTGGAAAAAGAAATGCGTTCCCGTCGTCATGAAGTCGAGCGATCGCGAGCACGTGCTCGAGTCGTTGAAAGATGTGCGCGTTTTCGTGTGGAACGAGCCCGAGGGACAGGAGCGGCTCGTCGCTCGCATCAATGAGATCAGTCTATACTATAAGAATCCGGTAACTCGGCCGAGAATGAAAAGACGTACGGACGACGACGACGAGGACGACAAAATGAACGGAATTGTTTAGTAATTTAATTAATTTGACTCTCAAAACAATTTCCTGTTTTTTTCATTTGGCTTGCAGATTTCTAGAACTAGCCCGCCGGCCTTTTCTATTGCACCCGACTTCTCTCAACGTTTTGCACAAGGAAATCCTGGTTCGTGGGACGAATTGGTATTGTTGGACGTTGTCTTGCATCATCCTCTGGTCGAAAACGAGGAACTGATACGGAAATCGAATTCCTACCTTTTTCAATTTTAACGGAGGGGGACCACGGTGACGTAACTGTTTTGCCTTATATATGTTTTCTTTTCCTATGTTGTCATGCCATTGCGCAAGGCGAAGAGGACGTCGCACGTACGCGTTCTATCCGTCTCTCCCGCGCCGCGCGTGACGCCATGCCTCCGCTGCCGGCGTTCCGCTATCGTATCTCCGTTCTCGCGCTCTTTCTCATTCTCATTCAACTGACAACGGCGAGAGATTGTCACGACGTCTGCCGCGACGAATTGCCGGTATTTTGCTATTCTTTCGATTTCCTATTTGACTATAATTCCTCGCGGACGCCGTTCGTCGCTTTCCTATGTATAGGAATCGGCGCTTTCGGCGCTCAAATGCATGGGACGCTGCGCGACGCCGCGTCCAAACTCAACGAGCACCGGAACTCGTCCCTACGCGTTCAACGACACGATTCAAGAAAACGGCATTCGAGGTATACTGTAGACTGAGAGGGAAAACGCAGATCGAGTCCTCTTTTCTCTGCTCCATCTAGTGGGCGCCGATATCTTGAGCGATTACGTGATTCGAAACGGAACCGGTTTTCTGATCGACTGCAAGGACGGCGATCCGACGGCGTCGTGGCTTGTCTTCCAAGGCGGTGAATGAAAGCGCGGCAGCAGTCTCCCATTCACTTCCGGGAATGACGGGTGTTTTTTGTGAAGAGTGTCCTTCTCTCGGCGTGACGGATAACGCCGTTCGGACGCCGTCTCCGCCTTCTCATACCTCCGTGAACGCGTTCCTGACTGAAAGCAAGGGGGGAATGGTTCGCGCTCGCTTCATTATATGGCGTTCTGAGCAACGTAAGGAAATGCTGACTAATAATTATCGTGAGAGTATTGGTGTTTTTAGCTTCTGGGGACGTGCTCGCTTATAGGATTCAAGTTCGATCGTCCGACTATAGTCAGAACTTGTTCTGTTTGCTGTTGGTGCCGTGGCTGAAACCGTCGTCATCTCCTACGGTGAGTCTACGGTCCATTGTGATGTGTACAGTACGTGTGATTGCGTTGGGTTTATAGTATTCTTGCATTCTCGCAAATGAAGACATTTCGTCGTCTTTTGAAAAGGGAGACGTTCTCCGCTATGACGATGTGTACCGACTCAAGGTGGGGGATCTCGTGGGGCTCCAAGAGTGATCAGTTCTAACCCGAAGACTCAGATTGACGCATATCCAGTTCCACTTAACAGGAGCTTGTCTCCAGCTCCACTGCAAATACCTCTAAAGCGGCAGGGTAAGACTTTTATCGAACACTCTAACTAACGATGATATTGTACGTTTCCTTGTTCCAAAGATTGCATCCTGGACTCCTGCCTTGAAAGTGAGTTGGCACGACGTACTAGTAGCTATTAGCGTTCTTTTAGTTTCACGCTCTTATTTCCAGCTCCTTCCGCACCCGATGACGTAACCGCTCTGATCTACAATCAATCGCGCGTGGCGGCACTCAACGACGTCAACGTTACGTGGACGCCGACGTTCTCGCAAGGCGATCCTCGTTACACGGTCTGCGCAATTGCCGGCGATGTGAGTCTTTCTACGGACTGCGAATATTACGTAAAAAAACGACAGGGCCTATGAATAAATAAATAAATAAATAAATAAATCGGCATTTTAGTGCGAAACGAACGCCACGTGGTGCACACTGAAACGGATTCCGCGCGACGATTCACGTTTCAAGAAAGCATGCGTACGAGCATATACAATCCGTGCAGTCTGAAAAGAGCCTCAGAGAAGTCTCCGTTTAGGTGCGAACGGAGGTCGATCCGCATCGCGTTCGAGGCGGCAATGGTCACAGCGAGTGGAGTTGCACCGATATAAAGAAAGTAGAAGAGAAACCGCCCGTGGTCACGAAAAACTCGAATACCGTCGCCGCTGTATTATCCGCCTGCGGCGGCGGCGGAGTATGTGCGATCGTTCTCATCGCACTCGCAATAGCCATTCGAAGGCGAAAACGTATCGCAAAGCGGAAAACGTCGGGCTCCGAAGACACGGGCCTCTTACCGATTCCGGGACGCGGAGCCGAACCCAAACCCGTAGCGAAGTTGCCTAGCGACGTCAAGACCTTCGTTGTGTATTCGAAACGCGACGCGACCGTCTGCAAAGCGGCGCGCGCTCTCGTCGTTCGTCTTCGCCAGTTTTGGGGCGTCGACGCGAGCTCGGACGAATATGCGCACTACACGGACACCTGGGAGTACGTTCGCGATCGATTTCGCGATGCCGATCGCATTCTCTTCGTCTGCTGTCGTCATTTGCACGAGGAGTGGGAAAATCGCAGCGCGCGACGCGGCGTCTCGGGCGCCGCGCTCGCCTGCATCGAATCGGACGTCATTGGCGGCGGCGAACAGCCGAAAAGCAAGTGGGTAGGCGTGGTTCTCGACGACGCTCATCGTCGGTACGTTCCGCCTCCCTTGGGATTGGTTTTCGTTTGGAATGAGCTCGTCGAGCAGCAGGAGGAGCTCGCGCTCTTTTTGACAGGACAACCGCCGTATACCCTCTGTCCAATCAGCAACGTCGACAAGTTATTAGATTAGTCTTTACGGTCGGGGCTTCGTAGTTGTTTTGCATTTCTTTCGTCCGCAACCAAACATGCCTTTCTCTTACAATACGGTAATTGTTTTCTGTCTTCTGGACGTTGTCGTCGCGAGCGGCGGCGTCGCTTCTTCGTGCGTCGACTCGTGCGAGAGAAAAAGCGTCGAACGGAAACAGGAAAACGTCATTCCGGTCCGAAGGGTCGATTCCCTTTCGGGGGCTTCGTAATCGCGGATTTCGTACTTAGAACATTCGCAAGCGATGCGAGGCTCGCTGTCGTGCGATAAGCAGTCGGAAGGAGCGCAGGGCGTGTCATGAAGGTGATTTTCGTTACAGGCAACATCCTATTGTGTATTTAGTAGCGTCATGCGCGCAGATTTGTCTCTCAATCCAAAAAGATGCAACGCGACCATCGACTTTTCCTATCTGAACGGTGGGGCATATCGCGTCGCGATGGGTAACTTAGTCTCACGCGACTCTCTAGACCCGTGCGATTCGACGTGCGCGGTTTCGTCTATGACGGCTGATATACCGTTGCGGAATGTCAGCTATCGAATAACGCCCAAGATCACTTCTCGTCGATCGATCTCAGCTATAACTTTTACTTGGAAGACCGTTCCGGTTCCTGAAAGTAACAGACAGAGCCCTAAATAAATCATGATTTATTTAGGGCTCTGGTAACAGAGGTTCTCTGACGTCATTTGTTTTTAATGACGGTCTCTCGTTGTAGACGGGACTGCTCCCCGCGGTTTCTATCTGATACTGAACGTCTTAGTTGACGAGGGTGTGTCATCGATGTGCATTAGAATTCGTGATCCAAAAGCGGTGAGATTGCATTGGAGAAAGCATTGCAATTCTAAGACTGCTGCTGAATGTAGAACGCTTGCGTCCTTTCGGTAGAGGATTTTTACAAGTCGGATTATCAATTCAAAGGGCACCTGTTTAGCTCGGCGTCTATCCACACTTATAAAGTATGTATCCTAGTTACTTATTACGTATAGCGTAGCTTTAGATTTGTTTGCAATACAGCTCTCGGCGCTTCCTCTTCCGAACGATTTTTTTTATCAAAGCTTTCTAACAATGCATTTTCCTCCACGTGGTTGGTACCTTGTTCTTATAAAGGCCAATTAATGAATTCAAGTCTGCTCCTCTAGCTACGATTGCTCCCACCACACCGAAACAAACTGGTAGATGAATTTAAATACTGAATTGTGTGCAATGTATTTATAAGAAATTTAGTGTCCCAAGAAACGACGTCAGCTACTAGTAGTTCTATGCCACCGACCGTTTTCACTGGTTCAGATTCATCCGGCGTATCTGAGACTCCTTCAAGTGTATTTAGCGCCACTGGTGAACCTCAGCATAAAGTTACACTGGTTGCAGTGCTAGTGAGCGGCTTTGCTGCACTAGTACTGATTTGCGTTGTTGTAATAAGAAGAAAGATGTGCAAACGACAGTCAAAGTCCGATAGTAGTACTAGTGTTAATGTTGCTATGGATGAAACGTTGTCGTCTTCGTCAGAGAAATCTGTTGAGTCGTTTCTTGAATTTGATGGGACCGAAGACGACGTGAAATTCCTTGGGGATTTTGAAGTTTCTTCTAAGAGCGCTGTACATAATGTAATTCAAAATCGCTACGTTCGGAGAGTCTTCGTTATTTATGGAACGCGAGATCCGCAATTCTCCTTGACGTGTCGTCAGATTGTAATTCAGTTGCTACAGAAGTGGGGAATCGAAGCATCCGGCATAGAAAATTGTAAGGAAGGCTTTGAGGGCAAAGCCACGCTAGCTTGGGTGCAGGAAAAAGTTTGTCAAGCCGATTACATTCTGCTTGTTTGCAATAAGGAAATACACGATCTTTTTGAATCCGACGAGAGGCCGACAGCACGTGGTTTTGACGATCAGGTGGTTTGTGAATGCTGTGAGTTTTTGCGTCGCACTTACATTGACCGGAAAATTAACAGAAAGGTCATCCCCATTTTGCTTTCGACTGAAGACGAGTGCTGCGTACCGTTGATGATGGCCAGTCACAAACGTTACCGATGGTCGACGGACGAAGAGCAAATTGCTCGGGTAATTCGAGAAGAATTTGAGTACGTTAGACAGCAAGGGAGTATTGGCAACGATGAGGATGAAAATGCGCTGTAACTTTTGCAAATCAAAGAGCTTATAACTCATTTTTTAAACATTTCGAATACATGTTTGAATGTAAAGCGTGTGCTGACTTTGTACCGCAAGTCACATGATGTCCATGTCCGGGTAATGGGCAGGTGACGGCCTCACGGCGCATTCTCCTCTGGCTAGAGCAACAGGCAGGATGCATCTGGGCTGAGGACCACGAGAACGAGCCCCTGCCGAGCGGCGAGGCTCTCAACCACGACAGCAAAGCCAATAGGTAAGCACAAGGCGCCATTCCGAATGCGTCTGGCGATCTCTCGCCAGCCGACTGCTGCCGCGCGACAAACATACCTCGCGAGAAGCAAAAGACGCCAGCATGTTTTTCGACCAGCTCCGGCCCTCCGGCCCTGCTTTTCTCACTGCCTCGCGATCTTTTTCCCCCGCCACGTGGCGGACAATCTCTCCCTTCAAGCGCGCGCATCCACTCGCTAACAAGCAATCCCGAGCCGTATGCATTCGCGCGTCCTCGCATACCATTAACGTCGACGTTTACTAGAAGCGCTCGCCAATTGTGTGCCTTCCACGCGCCGCGGGACCCCCCTCCTCCCTTCGACGCGTGTACCGCACGCGTGCACACCCGAGTTCCTCTCGTTTTAGATATGCAGTGCCTATATTTCTGCGTTCTTTTAGACTGCTGGCACCGTGGTTCTCGCATCGACGAAGAAGCACGCTTCGACGCCGTGCTCAAAGCGTAAGCGACGCCTACTCTTTCACGTAATTCGATACCTCACCACTTCGCCTTTTAGAAGCGAAACGGCACGGGCGTCACATACTCTCCCCGCTATAACAGCGGCGGAGCGCCTACACTCCGACGCGGTCTGCCAAGGGTAGCGCAGACGAAAATCAACGAATTATTGAGGTTTCCCTTTGGGGGCCCCTGGCGGTGTAGGCATGCACTTAGGGGGCGGGGTTCTTCGTCACGTACACGAACGCCGATTGGCTGGCGTGCCACTGCCCGCGCTTTGAGCATAGACGATTTCCGAACGAATCTAAACACTAGGCTGGTTTCCGACTGTGTAATCGAGGGCGGGTTGGGGTTCAGAGTGGGGGCTGGTGGCACGGGCAGCGCATGAAGCTTCACATGTGTACGTGACGGGGAGCGTAGCGGGACGACACGTAGAGACTAATTCGTACTCGGTTTGCATTACTACGATAGTGTGCACGGGTCCGTGCCCCTGCATTAGGGTTTAGGGCGGCTGTCAGTAGGTAGGGCGGTTAGAGGTTTAGTATAGGTTGTAGCTCCTTTCCCCAAACGTGCTTAGCTGGCAGCCGCCACCCCCGGTTAGACCATTTCAATGGATTTTCAGGTAATTTAGGTTTGAATAGATGCATATTTTAGGTCAGTGGATTGTGTAAGGTAATCTAGGTTGATTAGAATATAGGCATATTTTAGGTCAATGGATTGTGTGAGGTAATCTAGGTTGATTTAGAGTCTAGTTGTACAATGTAACCCGTGTTTTAGGTCAATGGATTGGGAGGTAATCTAGGTTGATTAGAATATAGGCATATTTTAGGTCAATGGATTTTGAGGTAATCTAGGTTTAATTTATTTAACATATAAATGATATAGAGTAACACATGTTTTAGGTCAATGGATTGGAAGGTAATTGGGTTCAATAAAATTAGAGAGCCTTTTTTTGCATAACATATTATATTGATATGCCTCATTAGGTTGAATGCTTTAGGAGACTGCGTGGAATGGTATTGTTGTGATTTCTTTTGCAGTGCCAATAGACACAATGGAAATTCAGAAGCGGGAAGGTAAGGAACGTCTCTGTTCAATAAATCGCGCTAAATTCTAGCATGTGTTTCAGGCAGGAATATGGCATTCTTCTACGCGTCTCGGTGCTGTTTTTGTGGCTATTCAGAACGAAGCTGAAGACATGATGAAGACGACTTTTCAGTTTTCTTTTGTAGTTGTAGTATTTTTGTATAGAGTGGTCTCTTTTTCGTAGCCTTTTTTATAATTTGTATTAGGCGCATAATACGCACGCACGCTCGGGGCTTTGTAACGCACCTATGCGTTCAAGGCCCCTCCTGATGCAGACAATATAACGCGCGTTTTCACGTCTTGTGGTAAAGAGAAAACGTGCGTTAGCGTTTGCCGAGCCGCGCTCGCGTGCATGCACGTGTCTTTTTTTAACAAAAAATTAAATAAAAATTTGAAAAAGTCCCGGATGTTCAAAGCGAAAACAAGCAGAGTCTTCCCTCTCCTCCATCCGCCCCCTCGCCCAAACGGGTAAGGCCAGGTGGGCACCTGCTATGAGCCAAGGGCTCATGGGGTCACTCCATACTCCCCCGCGGAGGGTGAGCCCGTTTAACCTCCTGGCTCCGAGCCTTGGACTGTGAAAGTGGCAGCTGGGATGTCAGTCCACTCACAGGTGCAATTCCAAGGGGCGTCACTGTCATTACCCGCCAGTGCCCTGCCTTACACGGGGAGGCGCTCTATAGCCTCTGCAGAGGTACGGCCTATTTATCGCTCTTGGCCACAGAGGGATGGCTGCGTCTGCCTCGTCGGATTGGGGGAACGACTACACGACAAAACAATTGATGCGGGGAAATGAATAAGATATACCTCAAAAAGAGTTGCTTAGCGCACAGGAATGGCCAGCTTCTTACTCTTCTTTAGCTGACTTAGACAGAGGTATTGCATCCTAATTCATCTCACGTCGGTCTAAGATGATTGCACAGGAAACCAAATTATAAATTATGCACCTTGTGTTTGGGAGAAATCGCGCGCGCCCGTCAACGTTTCGCCCAAAGGGACTCTTTTAGATTTTACCTAAAACAGACAGAAGGCAGGTCACCGTCACTGATACTACTGTACTAGCCTTCATTGATCCAATCATACATACCGGTTTTCAATTTGTCGTCACGGTGTTCTGGAACAAAATAGCATTCGATTTATTAATTCCGTCTACCCACCTGGCGTGCTAGGCAACCGGCCACTCCCCTTTTGTACTGTACTCATGGAAAAGCTCCGCCTCCTTTGCTTTCTCACGTTGACATTTTCGCTAACCAAAAGCGCTCGTACAGATGATAACTGGACGGAAGACGACTTCTACTCGTCGCAGTTTCGCCTGCCCAAAAACCTCCAATCAGCGTCACCACGATGTCAAATAGAGCTCAACGCCTGGTGCAAGAACGAGGCCCATTACCACTGCAGCAAACCAAACTACGCCCGTGCAGCATACAAAAATGACTCGGTGTGGGGATGCACAACCGACCGCGACAATGCATTCTGCCCCTCACATGGACCGCTGGCTCAACTACTCAATTCGTGCGAAAACAATCTTACCATCGTCGACGTATTCGTATCGGGCGACGCCGGCATCAATACCTATCGCATTCCGGCGATCATTCAAACAAGTAACGGCGACCTTCTCGCTTTCGCCGAAGGACGAATTGTTTCGAGCAGCGATTGCATGAGAAAGGTACTCGTGATGAAACGAAGCAAAGATTCTGGAAGATCGTGGCAAGACCTCCAGGCAAGGAATATCAATAGTTAGTAGGTACACGTATAGAATCTATCGATATACTAGAAGCTACCTATTGGTTTGGACGATTCTCACATGGTCGTTGGCAATCCTCAACCGGTCTTCGATTTTGCGACGAATACGACGTTGATTGCTTACGTCACCAACGAAGACACGGCCCGAACGTGCGATCCCGGTCAAGACAACTGGATTCTGACGTCGTCCGATGAGGGAGAATCGTGGAATATGCCACCTAAAAACATAAGCAGCGTTTTGGGTCGGTACGCCGGCCTGCTACCGGGGCCAGGCGGAGCAACGCAAATGACAATGGTACGTGTGTAGATATAGTCTAAGTTCTGTGTATGCATTACAGTAGTACTATACATATTGCCTATGTTTTTCTAGGCGCCGTACGCGGGTCGCCTCGTTTTCGCCGGTCACTACGGCGGATACACAGAAGATCTTGTCTGGTTTACAGACGATCACGGATCGAAGTTCACCGCGAGTTCGACCCCGCTAGCCTACGTCGACGAACCCCAAATCGTCGAACTCACCAACGGTTCGCTTCTTCTCAACATGAGAACGCGACATCTGAATGTGACGTGCAAGTGCCGCGCCACGTCGGTGAGCAACAACGGCGGAGAGACGTGGAGTCCGATTCGCTTCGATCCGACTCTCATTTCGTCGGTATGCGAAGCGTCCATCGTTCGAATCGGGAGGCGTATCTATTTCGCGAATCCCGCGTCGACGACGAGTCGAGAAAACTTGACGATTCGCGTGAGTGGTGACGACTGCGAGACGTGGACAAAAACGACGTTGGTCGTGTCGCCGGGGCCTCTCAGCGGAGGCTATTCGGACTTTGTTCCGTTTCCCATGCGCGACGATACGACCAAGGGAGGAATACTGTTCGAACGACCGCACAGTATTCAAGGAAAAGTTCGCAACGTCGTCTCTTTCGCACAATTTCCTCTCGACTTTTAGAGTTCCCTCGGTCCCTGCATGCGCCCAGTTACCCAATATCATAGTCTTGCTACCCTGCTACTGCTAGCATAGCCGCGCGAGGCTTCAGAAGGCGAAGACAACGAGCTATTGGAACTGTTTTTAGCGTACGTTAGCCTTACGAGCATGGCAAGCGCAAGTGAGAAGCGTATGACCGGCGAAGCTCCGCACTCCTTCCACGAGCTCATCGCAGACGTTCTGTACGGCGGCCTAGATCCGAGCATTCCCGGCGTGGGAGGACCCGAATGCCAACGCCATCTACCGCTCTCAATCAAAATCGCCGAAGCCGTTCTAGTCATCTTCTACTCGACTCTGCTCTACGTGTGGACGTATCGAACGCTGACGCCAATAAGAAGCGAAGCCGTCGAAAAAATGCGCCGGCGAGAAGACGAAGTGGGCGGAGTTGGAAAAAAAATCGCATTGGTGTCACTTTGCTTGGTCTTTGGCATGGAACTGACCTATAAGATTGTCACCAGACAATTATTATTCGTGCTCAATCCCTGCCACGCTGTCACCGTGATTCAAGTGAGCGAAAACAGGTGAAAAACAAAACACGTCATAATTGATGTGTTTAGATCTATTTATTGTGCGTAAGACCGTCTAAATGGAATGCAGCTGTATTGAGGTAGGGGGCGGTGCAGATGAGTATCATTGCCCTTTCTAAGGAGTTTCTTAGGGTGATGCTGCATAATCTGTTTGGGGCCCTAATCGCTGTTCTTTTCTCTGTAACCAATACAAGAGAAGTAATGACAGTTTTTCGCAATTCTTACAACGATTAATTTTCGTGGGCGGGGCTTTAGCTTCCAGGTGAAATACCAATTTACTGGATACAGCACGTATTGATTCTTTGCGTCCCTGCCTATATTATTTATCTCTGGGGTGAGGATAGATAAACGGGTTCCTAGCCTCAATCTCTATCTTTTTAAAAGGGCCTTTGTCTGTCGAAAGTCTTTTTGACTGGTCGTGGGCTCGCGTTGGCTTACTAGCGTTTGGTCACTATCACCACCACTTTCTCCATCCAATAGCAGAAGTACATATATACAAAAATAATTGTACGTTTGGTGGTACGTTTTGTCTTTTAGTTGACTTACGTCAATTTGAATTGCGTGCTATGTCCGATGCCGTCGGATCCTATAGGAGGACACTACTACAGAGCGATTCTCATCATAATCATGACGGCGTGTGTAATGACAATTGGAAAACTCTACGCGGCGCTTACGAAATTAATTCTACGCATGCCTCAAACAGTTCATAGTATTGTTATCGAAGCGAACGGGGAGAAAAGAAGTGACGAGAGGAAGAAACGTAACTAGGCGGGGAAAAAACTTGCGTGTGTGTGTGTGTGTGTTTTTTGTGACTGAACGAAATTTATTAATTTGTTGAGTCGCTTGAATCACTGGCGTCTATCACCGGCTTTCGGGCTGGCTCGTAGATTTTCACGTCACCGCGGTTTCGCGTTAGAGCGGCCTTAGATGGGGTTCAATTCTAAAAAACGTTTCGAGAGAAAACGCACCTTAAATTGGACCCAATTGAGCTTCGAAACCGTTTCTTTGTCCAGTCCAAAGACGATGGCATTCAAAGCACCTGTGAGGGGGGAAGAAACGAAAAGTCTCAATTACTAAAGCATCTAGATAGATAGTGTGTTGCCTTGAAGTGGAGATGATAGGGCGTGAAGAAGGGCCAGTGCGAATATCGGATTGTCTTTGTCTCCCTTGCTCGCTGCGTTTTGAATCCTAGAGAAAATTCATCCAGGCATTTTTATCACCGAAGGTTACGTCTTATACCGATTAATAAGCGGAAATACGTTGAGGGCGAGATAAACGAAAGGATAGATTCTCAACGGTTTGACGTCCTCTTTTAGAAGCGCCTACAGGAAGATACATAAGTTGACAAATGAGAATATTTCTCGCCTTGCCTTTCGTCTCTCTGCTTCAGGGTCGTAAGTGCCAGTCCACATCTTAGCCTAATTACAGTAGACATGCATTCCACTTTCCCGTGTCTGTTCTCTCTTTTGCTTTTACCCTCTTGTTAATGACTATGATGATGTAAATGTAAACGGATATCATGATGAAAAGTATGGCAAACAGTGGCCCATACCACCTAAAAATTGACATAATTTTCTACCTCAGCAAAGGGACAGCGTAAGCCTTTCTCCTACACGCCAAATCTCATGTGATCGTAGCCTTCAGAAATCCAACTACACGCACAAAGACATATATAATTAACGTTTCAAAAAGGTAACAATATATCTCACCACCACACTCCAGCAGGACCGTAAGTGTTTCCTTGAGAAAACGGAATGCAGGCCATGAGAAGAGGAAACGCCCAACAGACGACATGATACACTCTAAGATAAATGTATTAATAATAACAACGCGTCCTAGCCGCCGTGGACAGACCCTTCGAGATGATTCGTTTTTCTAAATTTTATAACGTTCCAGAAGAGATTGAAGCAGATGCAACTGACCCAGAGCAAAACGCTCCAATCTAGAGAAAAAAATAGACGTTATCCAAAAACATCTGAATCGGGTACATGTACGCACCAAAGTAGGTCATCCAAAAGGCCTGAAAAATGCAAAACGGATCGCCCCGCTCGTGAACGTCACCCTTTTAGAAAAACACACAAAATCATAACGAATTTTTTAATTAGAAATTTACCTACCATTGCATAGGCTATTGCATCGCACAGCGAAGCCAAACTTAGCCACAGAATAAGGCGCTAAAAGCGAGTCTATTATGGGGGTGTAGAGTCACACCCACTTATTCTTACTTGCACGAAGAATTTGTACTTTCGAAACAGCAGGATAATTCCAATTACGAAAAGGCTGCAAGATCAAAGTCAACCCCCCATAAAAAACGTACGGAGATTCGCTCACCAGCCGACAATAGAAAGAGAGGCCGTAACTCTTCGCGTGACGAGAATTGCGTCCTGAGAAAAGAACGTGCAAGCGATGGTTCTCTCTCTTTTACGTCAGCATACGCAACGGCCGGGTTGATCGGGCCAGGAACAGGACGAGTTCGACGACATCCTGTGCGTAAACACTTCGCGCTAGTGTGCGCTAAAAAAACGCGCGCACGTCATCATGTCTGCCGATTTGAGCAGCATTCCCATTCCCGACGCGCAGCTGCACGCCTTTCGCAATCTGACGAGCGCAAAACGATTCGCCATCGACATCGGTTCGATCGACGGGCGGGATCGTTCGAGAAAAATCGCGCTAAAATGCACGATTCTATCGCGCAGGCGGTTCTCTAGCGAAGTTGGCCTATTATTCCGAAGTGAGACGAAAGCGCACGCGAACGTTTCCTGGCTCGGGCGAACCTCGCGAGGTATTGGTGCAAGTCACGTGAGGTGCTACACATTTTATCGTGCGCGGGCGTGGCATTAGGTTTACGAAGTGGAAGAAGTCGATTCGCCCATAGCCAAATTAGATTTTATCAAGTTCGAGACAAAGTACATCGAAACGTGCTTGGATTTCATTCAGAGTCGTCTTTTGCCGACAAATAATTCGCCTACGAAGAATCAGTCAAAAATTTCTACATCCGTTTTGAAAGCAACAGGTGTGACACAATTCTTTAATTTAATTAATTAATTAATTTTGCAGGGGGCGGTGCTCACAAGTACACAAAGTTGCTGGCCGAAAAGCTTGGTCTCAGGTCTGGCTGCAAAAATTCGATTTAATTAATTAATTAATTAATTAAATTATTAGAGTTGATAAGGAAGACGAAATGGCGTGTCTGATCAAAGGCTGCAATTTTCTCCTAAAACATCTTCCCAACGAGTCGTTCATATGGCAACGCGACGCCAGTCATCATTATCAGTTCCAGTCCCTTGAGCCGGACATATTTCCTTATTTGCTCGTCAACATCGGATCGGGCGTCAGCATTTTGAAAGTCGAGTCCGAAGACTCCTATAGGAGAATCGGTGGCACAAGCATGGGAGGCGGAACCTTTTGGGGTCTTGGCTCTTTGCTCACCAAAGCCAAAGTAAAAGTCCTTTTAGTTAACGTGTTTCGTAATAGAGCGGGGATCCAATGTCCTTTTCTTAGGGTTTCGACGAATTGCTTGACTTAGCTGAGTCCGGTGAACACAAAAACGTTGATATGCTGGCACGCAGTTATCTGATTTTTTACATTGCCTTTGATTCTTTGAATGCTTCTCAGGTCAGTGACATTTACGGTGGCCCATACGAGCAGATGAACCTCGCCGCTGATCTCACAGCAAGCAGCTTTGGAAAAGCAGCTAGAGCGTCAAAAGAATCTATTGACACTGGTATAGAAAATATTTAATATTTGCTCTACTTTATCTTCTCCTCGCAAGCGGAACGGTTTGATGACGCCGACAAAGCGAAGAGTTTGCTTCATTTGATTAGCAATGATATTGGCCAGGTGGCTTTGTAGTCAATAAGTACTTAACTTGAGCCTATATATATATATATATCTGTGTTTATAGATTGCGTATTTGAATGCTCGTCTGCATAATCTCGATCGGATCTATTTTGGCGGATTCTTTATTCGCGGTCACCCGGTCACAATGCGTACGATATCGTTCGGTATTAACTACTGGTCAAAGGTGAGAGAGAAAAGCAAACGTGGACACGCGATGACCTATAGCATTTAGGGAGAAATCAAGGCGTTGTTTTTGAGACACGAAGGGTATCTTGGAGCAGTTGGGGCCTTTCTGAAAGGAGCTGAAGAAGAAGAAAGTAGCGTTTTTTATCCACTTGGGACTTGGGCTTACGTTTTTCTTTCTACCGTAGTCGACTTGGGTTCGTGGACAGAGAATCTGGCCAGTAGCTCTGGCTTCTATGATCAACCGGTTGCTCGAGCTCCCTCTCCTGTTCCGGTGAGACCCGATATCGTTTTCTCTCTTTCGTGCGTGCAGTGCGTCGATTTTCGTAGTACGGTGTCCTTGAGCTGGATCGAATGGAATTGACTCTAGTCCCTTTGCCTTTGATAAAGTGCTCTTACATGCCAGATCTCATAAATCTAAGCGAAGACAAAGGCGCGCGTCAGCACTGGATTCAGCGTTTTATGGAAGCACTATCTCACGTAAATGAACTGAGCATTTCGAAGGAGAAGTATGTGACTTTCCGTAGGTTGCCGATCTGGCCATTGCATGCCAACTTTCGTCCGATGACGTCTACGCAAGAGCTCAGCAATTCGTCGACGAACACAAAAAGCAGCTCGCTCGACTGACCGAAGAACCCAAGTAAATAAAGAACTTTTGTCACTCACTTTGTCACCGTGTCATCTCTCAGTGCTTTTGGCACGCTGACCGTGGGAAGTCTATTCGATGCACGACAGCAGTGCTTAGCCGAATGCTCCTTTCCGGATCCCTTCGTTAGGGTAATAAAACTTGATGAAGGATAGGCAATGGGATATACAAGTCGCGTACACCTCTTTTAGATCAAGAGGGCAAATACCGAGTTGGCCATCACCAAGATTCCCGACGTTTTTCGTCAGCTGGACGCAATGGAACTGAAACAGCGTCATCTGTGCGCTATAGAAAATCTCCTGGCCGGAAACGCGTGCGACGCTCGAGGAAGCGAGTCAGACAGAGACGAAAAGACAAAACAAATAAACACTAAAGTTCGCATTCTTTTCATTCTCCAGTTTGTTCGGCGACGAGCCGCTCACGTTCGAAGAAGCCAAGACGAAAATTCAACGTCGTCCTTGGCTCGTCGATTCGTTCGACGATTGGCTTCGTCGAATGGAAAGCGACGCTCCGGCGCACGCGTGCGCTCTGATATTCGTCGACAATAGCGGAATCGACATCGCCGTCGGCGTTCTGGCATTTGCACGAGAACTACTTAGGAAAGGAACGAAGGTTTGCGTAACGAAATTATAATTATTTGACGCGCGATTTCGTTGCCGTTTCCCGTCAGGTCATCCTGTCACCGATCTCGTTTCCGTCGGTAAATAATGTTACTGCGAGTGAATTAGAGGCTCTTCTGCTTCGCGTGAAGAACCAGTGTTCCATTATCGAGTATGCGTTCTCTTCTTCTAATTCGTTTGCATTCCGTTTCGAATGTTTACGCGCGTGAATTCAGATCGGCGGATCGGTCCGGTCAGCTTCTGGTTATGGAGTCTGGCACGCTTTCTCCTTGTCTAGACTTGAGGTTTGTTTGGCCTTGCATTGCTTCTTCCCCCACTTGAATTACTCTCGAGTGTGCGTGCAGGAGGATTGACTCTCGATTAGCCGAGGCGTGTAAGCAGCACGGAGTTGATTTAGTCGTTCTCGAGGGGATGGGAAGGTGATGCTCGTGATGGGGTGTCGTCTGGGGTTTGATTTTTTGTCTCCTTAGAGCCGTTTATACGAATTTCGACGTTCAATTTAATTGCGAATCTCTCAAATTGGCCGTATTGAAAAATCGGTGGCTAGCCGAGCGTCTAGGTGGAAAACAATATGACGTCGTGTTCAAGTACGAAAAATGACGAGAACGGTATCCTTCATCAAAATTTGTTTCTCTAACGATAATGATGTATTAGGGTAAATTGACTTTTCAAGGGTACAACATCCCGAGGGTTTTCCCTGGGAGGTTTAAACGCGGTCACGTAATGTCCTCGATGCATTTCCGTGGTCCCAACTTGAAACGCGGCTTCAGGGCTCGTGCGCCACTCGCCTAAAGCAGATTAGATACTTACACCAACGACAGATGCTCCCCTCCTTGTGTTTGGACTTCGGCACGGTAAGTCGGCATATGTCTTTCTTTTGAGTCTTTGTTCCCTCACGCCAGCAAGCTGCATCTGGGGGTCTCCGACCTTTCATTTGCATCTTGTTTTCCATTACAACGGGAAAACGGAGGGGGCATCCATCGTTTCTGTATTCAAAAGCGATGACCTAATTGCTTTAGTAATGCGTTCGGCTTCTCTACATCTGGCGGCTTGATTTCATCAGCTTGTCGGTATCTGGAGACGCCGGCGTGTAGCTTCCTAGTTTCCTCACCACTTCCGGGAATAAATAGCGAAAAACATGGGGTATTGCCACAAAGAAAGTAGCTAGGAAACTGAGCGCTTTGTCGCTTTGTCGGCGTATCCTTCTAATTAATTTTGTTTATTTATTAGCCCTACTACATAGTGAGAAGCGAAGCCAGCGTGAGTTGGCGGATGAGCTTGAAACGTTGCCCCACACCTAATTTGAGGTCCGGAGTTGGTGGAAAATTCGATTAGCCGTTCAGTCAGTGTCAGCAAAGCCTCACTGGCGGGGCGGTAGACGCAAGTATATAAAGCCGCCGTCCGGCCCATAACCCTCAGTTCGAAGGTTCCCATCCGCCCGTTTAGACCATGTTTACTCGTGTCTTTGTCTTTTTTGTTTTCTGCCTCTGGGCGAGCTTTTCAGCTGCGGCGACTTCGACACCTCGCGATCTGAAACTGAAAGCCGTATCGAGAATGATTCTGAGCAAACTCGGAATGTATTACCCGCCCAACGTCACCGACGCCGATCTCAACGTCGACTCGAAGCTCATCGAAAAATTCAGGATGACGTCAAAAATGAAAGAGCGCGAAGCGGCGAAGGAAAGGGAGAAGAACAACTGGGACGCCTACTACGCGGAAACCATTAACGCCATTGAAATAAGTGAAGTGACAGACAGTGTAAATTGTCCGGAGTCAGGAATGGGCAAAAGTCGTTTCTTTAAATGGAACGAAGACGAGATGAATAAGATTGCAGGAAGTGGTCAAACGGTTCGGGAGGCGCAATTGGAGATCCATTACAATCCGATTAGTTCATCGTCAACTAACTACGGCTATTACGAGACTATCTTCGTCGCGTATCAACAAACGGTTGCTTGTACTGACTCCATCTATCCTTATGCAAAGGTAGTTCTTGATATGAAACACATACGAGCCGACGAGCCGACCTACATTAAGTTCAACGTCACCAAGGCGGTTCGCGATTGGGTGGCGTGCACCGATAGCAAGAGTAATGGGATTGAGATACAGGTGTTTTCAAGCCGCCAGTGCGCTCTTCCGTCGTCGTCTTCTCTTTCTCCTTATGGTCAATCGAGTCAAAGTCTGATTAGCGAGGCAAGCACTGATTACAGCCAATCTATCAAAGTTGATGACGACGCTCCGATGGATAATAGGCCGCATCTGTTTGTTGTAACTGAGAGCTCTCCTCAAAGTAAGCTGCTCAGACGAAAGCGTCGTAGACGTCAAGCTGTTGATTTGGAATACTGCAACAGTCTGTCCGGAAATGAGGCCGAAAATTGCTGCGTGCGAGAATTTTACATCGATTTCAAGAACGATTTGAACTGGTTGTGGATCCTTGAACCAAAGGGTATCTGGGTGAATGACTGCTCAGGCGAGTGTCCCCTGCTTTGGGCCGAGAACGGGAATTACACTCAAATAATCAACGAGTATCGGTTCCTAAATCCCGAAGCGTCTGTCGCACCGTGCTGCTCACCAAAGACTCTCGAAGACATCGACATTTATCATCTCCCCGGAGGCACTGGTCCACCAATTGTAAGCGTGCTCACAGACGCATCTGTCACGTCGTGCGTTTGCTCGTAGTTTTTTATATTTAAATAGGATGCTTTAATTAACCTCTAAAAAGTAGTCGAATTGGAACCGACTGTATGGTGTCAGCGTCAGCCCTTACTTCCGCCGGCGGCGCTCTCTGCTAATTTGTCCTTTGGTCGCTTGCATGGACTCCTCTGCTAGTTGCCAGGGTAGCGAGGCCTAATGGATTTCATCTAGCTAAATTTAGTCTTGTGACCAAGCGACGCGGAGTAAAGTGAGCAATGAAATAACGGGGCATTGTGTTAGGTTGATTCTGCGGCTCGTTGCATGTTGAAGCAAATAAGTACCAGCTCGTTCAAGGTACCAACCATTTGGCTGAAACGTTCTCGAGACGAAGCGATGAAACGTCTTTTTTGTGTATGTCTCAGTCTTATTTGCCTTTGCACGCTATTCCTTGCTCATGCGTCCGAGTCAGAGAGCATAAACGACATGAAAAGTGCGAAGTTGAAGGCAATTCGAGGGCAAATACTTAGCAAACTTGGCTTGACATCTGCTCCATCGTTGACACCCGAGCAAGTAGCGGCGATTCCTATACCTGAAGACATAAAGAAGGTCTTTAACGTGTCGCAAGAAATGGCGGAAAAGAAGACATTTGAGATGAAGAATAAGCTAGCTAAAGAAAGCGCCATGTATTACGCTCAAACTGTATACACAACTACAGTGAAAGAAGACAAAGGTCAGCAGTAGTCCTAATTTATAACCATGACAGTGATTAGATATACTTCCTTAGCTCATCCGTGCAATTCGTGGTGGAACAAGTGGTATCCAACGTCTCTTTTCTATTCGGTAAACATGTCGGAAGTTAGTCAACTGGTTCTATCCGATCCCGACTACGGTCGCGTCGTTTCTGCTAAGCTTCGTCTTTGTCAAGTAAATCCTGACTCTTCGGTTGTCGTATCGCCTGATCCCGAACAACTACTTGAAGTATATCAAATCAACTACTGCTCTTGGGGCTTACAGAAGACTAACTACATGTCGACAAACTGCGTAAAGAAATCCGCTCGCGACTATGTCGAATTTGACGTCACAAAAGCGGTAAAACGATGGATCGAAGATCCCTCCACCAACCACGGCATCGAAGTTGTTGTTCATCCAGGAAAAAGATCACCTTACACAGGCGGATTTTTCTCTTCAAACACTTTAGAAGTTGCCTTTGGGGAAGACGGCAGTGACCAACCCCAGATTATTATCATGTTCCAAAGAGACGAACAGCTGACGCAGAATGAGAGGCGTCGTCGAAGAGATGTCCATTGTGCACCAATTAACAATCCTCCTTTGACTCCCGTCAATCCTCCGACAAAAGAAAAGAGAAGGAAAAGACAAAGTCTTGCAGAGGCTGACAGCAGTTGTTGCAGTCTCACTCCGCTCTACATTGATTTTCATCGTGACTTGGGTTATTATTGGATCATTGAACCAAAGGGTTATTGGGCTAATGAGTGTGCGGGAGAGTGCCCAAATTTTCTAGAGAGTGACATAGAGCACGGTCAGATTCTGAGTCTATACTATAGCGTCAATCCAGCGGCATCTGCTTCGCCATGCTGCGTTTCAAAAGCATACGAACCGATTGACGTTCTATATGTAACCGACAAAGGCAGGCTAAAAGTGAAGGAAATGACTGACATGATTGCAGCTGAATGCACGTGTAGATAGCATAGAGGTTAAGTTTTTCACTGTCATTAAAAGCCCAACTTTTGTTCGAATACATGCACGCACGCACGCAGTTTTAACTTTTTTGAATTCGCGGGCTTTCACACTTCGAGCGTGCGCACAAAGAGTCACTGCAATGACTGCAAATGCGTTGGTTTCTCTTCGTCGAGGCCATCACGTCGACCTTCCGTCGCATCAGGTATCCTAATCGTAACGCTGGACTTGAGTTGATTTCTAGCGGGGCCTCTTTTGGGGTTCCAGCGCCGGCTGAGACACTTGCGGAGCGTATCGGGCCGAAATATTGCCATAGCTCACCCAGAACACAGCCTAGTAGACTCTTACTACACCCTACATAATATCGACTCAGCGGAGGGTCAGTAAACGAGCTCTTTTCGATCGAAATGAGAGAACGTTCTCGCTCATTAGAAATCTACCGAAGCGAAGTCATCTATCGATCATCGGTAAGACTTGCAAAGAAAGGCAAAAAGTTCGCGTTAACGCAAATCGCAAATAGAACCCCAATTGGGCCGGAATCGATCCGATAAACGCAATACGAGATCGAAAATGTATAGCAAGTCCAGGTAAGAGCCACTTATCGAAAACAGTTTTCGGCACGTGCATAAACATTTAGACAGAGAAGTATATTAACCACTATAGGGCCAGAAATTTTCAAAGACTCTGTTTACTATAGATTGTAGCCAAGGGGTCGTTATTAATAATGATTATAGTTGGTAAATAGATTTGTACTGGCCGCTTAGACCTACGGTGGTTGCTATAGATTATTATTGATGCTGTATTGTTATAATTGCGGTGTAGCTTTCATTGTACGAGTTTGGGCACGGCCCGAAGGGAAATCCGATTTCAAGGCCATCATTAATTGGACAGTCGATCTCGGAGCCCTCATCTACATCGGAGTCAAAGTAAGCAAGAGAAGAGATTCAAGAAGGCTTTCAAATAGTATTTGTACTAAGGTCGTAGATGGCAAAGAACGTCATCCGCTAAATTCCGTGATTTTTGGAATGTTTGAAGGATTTTACGTGGCACCTCCCGTAGAGCAATCGGTAATACATACATATTAAAATTTACCGCCACGATCGATGCGTGAGATAAAACGGGGTGTCTTCTAGAAATTGTCTCGAGAGGCTTTAGAGGCTTCGTTAGTATTGAAAACGATTGCTGTGGAAAGGAGCCTCGTTTTGCCAACTTACACGACTATTGGTTTAAAAGAGTAATATTCGAATTAGACTCAGCGCACGTGTGTGGATCGAGACGTCACTTTTTTAGACTACAAAGATTGCAGGTGGCACTGAACGATGTTCGGCGCAACGGTAAGATGCTGGAGTTGGATATGGAAAGAAAGTGGAATCAGAGGAAGAGAAGGAGTGCTAAGGTACGCAAAAAGAAGGCCACTACTATAGCAGTACTTGACGTTTTTTTTAATTAAGCGAAAAGAGATTGATATTGTTGAGACAAGGATTCGAATGTTAAAAGATCAAACGGACCGTTTAGCCATATCGTTGCGAAGCGGTGAGAAAAAGACGCCACAGGGGGTTAGTCAATTGTACTACTGCATTTCTGTTTAGAAAAGAAAGAACTCGAAAGAGTAAACGACATTGTAAAAGCAACTGGTAAAATCCTGATATGTGCATGTATAAAGTATATGGACTATGTGTGTGGGTGTGTGTGTAGGCGAACAGCTTTGCGTAAAGCGCTCCAAGATAGGGGACGTGGAGAAAAGCCTTGAAAAAGAACGAAAGGCATTTACATCCAAACTGTAAGAAGTAGAGCATAGAGAGATACGTAGTATTCAGACCCCCCTTGGGCCTAAGATGTTGGTACGTATTATAAGGGTGGGCCTTAGACGCGTTCAAACGTTTTTATTGACTTGGCCTGAGATTGAGTTGTTGTTAGGGAGTCATTTCGGGACGTAAGGCGGCGTTTGCGATATCGACGATGCAATCTTCTGTGTCAATTAGGTCAAATTTTTCCTATCTCTGCAGTAAACCGCTACGTCTTTGGAAGATCTAAATAATTGGTTTATTTATTTAAATAGGCTTCGGATAAGTTTTCCATTTTAAATATTCCACTTCCGCCTGCTGAGAAATATTCAGGTGCTCCAAAAGTTCTCTCTCTATTAGCCTGTTTGGGAATTTGGCCGTTAGGATTTGACGATATGAAAGTGGGAACGGCTTTAGGCTTTGTTGTTCAACTGATATCGGCTGTCTCGTGCATACTTCATATTCGTTTGCGTTATGAAGTCATTATGAACGGGTCAATGTCTGTGATTAGGGATCACATCCGAAGGGATTTTGAAAGTGGAGAAAGAGAGTAGGAGGGATTTGTGGAAGAAAGCCCTATTTTTCACGTATGACCTTTGTAGCTTCAATCTCTATGCGAGAACGAAAAATAGGGAAAAATTTAAGTACGGGATTTATTTACTAAACTTCGACATATTTCAGGTTGAAAATAATTCCCACGTCCTTTGACCCATATTATTGTGATGGTATTCTTTGTACTGTAGTTGTGCCAGGCATGCGAACTAAAGCAAATTAACGACATGGCGTATACCTTACCGAATCTTTTCTATTTATTTCGACATTTTGCAAGAGCTCGGTAAGAGTTGAATCCCACAAGCGTGTCTACAAGTAGTAGATCTGTACTCATTTATCTCATTTTTTTCTACAGTGACGCCTGTGCCAAAGTGTCTAATTTACCGCCGGCTTATGCGGAAATTGATGGTTCCGTACGAGCTTCTTCCATAGACTCTTCCTCTCTGCCGCCACCCCCTCCTTACGAAGAAGTCTCGACAAGCACCCAGCAACAACCAGATCCCGCGCCTCCGCATCCAGTCCCTCAAGCGCCAGAAAACGGTGAAAATTTGTCGTCAAATTGCGAGCCATCTACCGACCAAGCAATAAGCACAATGACAAAAAGCAGTCCTACCCTAATACGAGGCAATACGCGATTGGCAAGCGCAGGCTTCGGCGCAGCGGCCGTCGCCAAGTCGCTACGACCTGCCGGACGAGGAAAAGAAAAAAGGGGAGAACAGGCGAACAATAAGGAACGCAATAGCGCCGAAACATGACTCGTTCGTTCTCTCTTTTATTAGTTAACATTATTCTTTTTGTGTTTGCTACTAATAATTAAGTAATTAATCAAAGATCTTCACTCGACGAAGACGAATCAGAGGAGGAGGACGAAGACGAATCAGAACTCGTATCGGACATTTTATCATTTGCCGGCGCCGAACCGTTGGGCAGGCCAGAATTCGAAGCGGAAGTGCCCCCCTGCTCGTCAGAATTCTAGTAACATTCGAATTTCGGCTAACCCTATAGTTATCAATTCGTTTTACCTTAGACAAAAGAGATTTTACGTCAGCAGACGGTTTCCATGGCGCTTCGGTTGCGTCTTCGGCCCCGCCTCCTTTGAACTCGTCTGACGTTTCGTCGCTCGTCGATCGACTCTTATTGCATCTCATCAGCGCGCCCGATCTCATTTCGATGTCGCTTGGATACGGACGACGCCCGTCCGTTGCTAAGCAACGTTTCCATAATAATTGTATTATTTAATTATTTGCGTCTTTTTTTTCTCTACTTGGGTCCCATCCGGTCGGGGGAGTCGTTATACCGGCCAGACTCAACTGGTGAGCGTATTTGACCAATTCCTCTGATGATATGACGGCTGTGTGTATAGGGATGTTTGATAGTAATATCTTCGTGGTGTATTCACACGTGGTCTCACCGTCATTCGCTTTGCGAATTGCTGTCGCCTTCTGTTTCGCTTTGTACAGAGACTGTTCCTGATGAAACAGTAAGAAATCATGTTTTTCTCGCGTTCTAGTCTTGCGCACGAGCAGTTTTTCGGCTTGGCGAAGCTGAGCGACAATCGCTTTCACTTCTTTCTCGTCCGGGACGCTTCTTTGGACGACTAAAGGCCCGGTAAACCAGGCATAATTTCCCATAGAATCTTATACCACCTGCAGTCACTATGGATCGAATGTGATCTTCCGCCTGGGACGAGAATTTCGTCTCGTCTTCCTTTTCCATCAGGGGATCGAATAGCCCGGATACGCGTACACGTTGATTGTTGATTGGGGAGGAGTATGACTCTTGCACTATACCATATCAGTACGTACTGTATGAACAAAAAAGAGCTCGATGCGCGTATAGTAGAAAAAAGATCCCCCATCCCCACCCCTCCCTCACTCTCAGCAATAACTTAGTATCAGTTCAAGACACTGCTGCTGCAGCAGGTGCACCAGCGGCACTTGGATTCAATTCCTTGATTTGTTTGATAACATATGCCTTCTCGTCATTGAATTGCTCGTCCTCTGCAAAGAAAATTTGTATTAATATCTTATGTATTATTAGCTTGGGATTAAATTAACCTGATCTGTCGTTGTGAAATTTTGAGAGGAAGTCTATCAACTTTTCTTTGTTCTTCAGGAGTATGTCGAAAATGGGTTTCGCCTTGTTGGGATTTGCAACGAAAACCTAAATTCGTCCATTACTTTTTTTCCCCCCCTATATAAAACGAGCCTTTCTTTTCCTACTTTGAAAACGTGAAAAGCTTCGAATTGAATATTTCTACTTCGATCTTTCAACATGTTCATCATTATTTTCAGATTATCCGAATTGCTAATGTATCGCGTCATCGTCGTAAAATTGTGCCTGTCCAGAAGCAACTCTCCCAAAAGCTAAAACGCCCCCCACAAAAAAAAGGTAAAAGAAGAACGCGCTCTTTGTCCCTGCTTTCAAATTCAAACCTTGAGCGATTGTCTCTTTGTCACGTAGTTCTCCGAATCCAGCAACCTCGCATACCGACTGAAAACCTGAAACACACAAAGGCGCGTATTTTTCTGTATTGGTGCTGTTCTTGTTGAGGTCATACAGCGTCGTAGTTGCGTTCCAGGAATTCGGCGCAAAGGATCTTGTGTCTAGTGAGGAGTTCCTGTAGAAATGAAATGATCGATTATTAGTTCCCCTTCAATTGATACTTCCACCACTTGCCCTAAAAGTTGAAAAGGCATCCGAAGCAATGTCGAACGTGGACATCTCAACGAAACGAAAGAATAGATAAATGTCGTCCGACTGTAGAACAATTTTCGCCAGCGCCTCGTGCTTGACGCACTCTCGCAACATAATGCCGCAATTCAAAGCGACGGCGGAATTCTCATACCTCAAAAAAATAAAAAAATAATCAATTAATGAAATCCGAAATTTAATTAATTAATCTCCAATAATTAGTCGATTTCTCACCCTTTGACGAGCAGATGAAGCAGCTCCTCTTTCGTGCACAAATATTCGACGGTCGGAGATCGCGTTCCGATCTGTCGTCTCAAGACGTTATTGAAAACCTGCGCGAGATCCTTTCGCGCTTCGAATTCCAATCGTTCGAGATTCCCGACGAGAGTGACGAGCAAATCGGAGTTGTAGAACTCTTGGGCGAGCTGCGCTATCATTTCGCTTTGCGGCTCGGCGTCCGCCGTGCCGTATACCATCGTTTTCATCGCCGCTAGGCTCTTTGAGATCTCTTCGATCGCCTGTGCGACGTCGGTTCGCTTTTTGGGGGGTGTTTTCGAGACGTTGCGCTTACTCGGTCGGCTTTTTTGCCCGTGGTCTCGCGCTCGTACGTCGACCAGGCGTCTTTGACCGATTTTACGAGCTCCTGCGGACTTTTCGGTGAGGATTTGAATAGAGGCATTGCTTTGCTGGCCAAGGACGCTTTCGAATCACCCTGTGCGACGAACGGAGTCGACGACGCCCGACGAAATAGGCGTGGTTCTCGTCAATCCGGGAAATACTGCTAAAGAAATACATTAAGTTCTTTCGTCGAATCATTGATATAGACATTGATGTAAACTTTGTTTTCTTACTGTACATGTTTACGGCTAAGCATTTCAATAGAAAAAAAGTAAGCTGAATTTTCTACGCGTGCGATCGAAGTGACGTCATGCCTACTCACATGACATATTCCCTTTAGAGCGAAGCGAGAGAATGGCATCGGCCGCTGTGACTTCCTCGGCGTCTAAACGCCGCGTAAGCCCAGTGCTCGTCAACAAGCTCGAATCGGCCGGCCACACGGTCAACGAAGCCTTCATTATTCCCCACGAAGACGCGGTCGTAACGGCGGGCGAAGACAAGTACAATCCCCGCGACGAGCCTTCTTCTCGACAGCTCTATTGGGCATTCTAGAACGGTTCGCGTCTGGCTCCTACGCGAAAGCGGCGAATATTGGCCGAGCATATGCCAAACGACGCCGTGTACGTTCCCCCCTTTTGTTTTCTATCGCGCGTCGAAGGTCAAATGTATGGGATTCTTTTTTAGCTGCGGCCACGTCGCTCGCCTACAACGGCGAGACGAGACGTCTCTTTATTGGATTTTCTTCCGGCGCCATCACGGTTTGGAGGCGAACAAACGTTTTCCCAAAGAGTAATCGAATTGATTTTTCTTTTTTCTCTAAAGGAATTCTCTCTCACCGAAGACTTCAATCGAATGACTCTGCGTAGAAACTATTCGGGTGAAATAATTCGTAGGGATTAATTAATTAATTAATTAATTACATATAACTGTTTTTAGCTCATATGAATCGTGTCAGTCAAATGGTCTTTTCGCTCGAGCACGAATGGATTCTAAGCGTCGGTCGAGACAAATGCCTCCAATGGCATTCGACGGAGAGCGGACATCGTCTTGGGGGTCACCAGATTAGTGCCTGGTGTTTATCACTACAATATCATTTTTTAATTAAAAATCTAGTCTGTTCGAATACGAACGCGTTTCCCTTTTTCCTTGACTTTTTCTTCTCCACGTTTGACGCGGAATCGAAGCACATTTTTGTAGGAGATTTTTCCGGCCTGATACACGTTCTGAAAATAGAGGAAAATTCCATTAACGAAGTGACGACGCTAAAAGGTCACAGCGGTAAGCGACATCTAAATTTGACAATAAAATATTACTGGTTTTTTTTTCAGGAAGCATCCGATCATTGTCTTGGGATCCGGACAAGCGGCTTCTATTTTCTGGGAGTTTTGATGAAGTCATCGTCGTGTGGGATATCGGCTCTCAAAAAGGAACTGCTTTCGAATTGAGTGGTCATCAGTGAGAAATTCAATCGGTGTATCATTTGCTACATATTATATTGATGACATTTGTAGAGATCACGTGAGAGCCGTGTGCTACATTCCTCACGCTCGAAAACTTCTTTCTAGCGGCGACGACAAAAAGTTGGTCGTTTGGAATTTGGAGTCGCCTAAAAAGGAGGTTGGAGAGAGACACGATGAAAAATACTGTTGGTTCTCAGACTACTTTTTAGACTCCTGTTTGGGCGGAAAGCGACATCTGCGAGAAATGCAGTGCTGCCTTTTTCTGGAACGTCAAGGAAATGTGGCAAAAGAAGAAACTACAGTTGAATAGACAGGTCGATACAATACTTTTTATCGGCTATTGCTTTAGTTTGCGAGTCTGTTTATAGCATCATTGCCGGAGTTGCGGACTGGCCGTGTGCAACAAATGCTCAAAGCAGTCGTCGTGTCTTCCTTCAATGGGATTTGAGTATCCCGTGCGTCTTTGCAACGAATGCAATGACAAGCTCACAGACGAAGAGTAAGTGGAGAGAAAGCATTTCTCTTACAATGACGTAAAAGCGAATTTTATTATTAGTCAAAAGACGACGACCAAGTTTTTTGACCTCAAACACGAAGTGATGTACATGTATTATGATCCCACAAAGTGCCACTTACTCACAGTCGGCTCGGACAAAGTAGTCAAGGTAAGACTCTCTTCGTTTTGCTTGAAGATAATCTAGACTTATATATTCTAGCTATGGGACATCAAATCGATTCTATGACTCGAATGCAGGTATTAGCACATGGGGTTTTCATTTTGAGTGATTAACGTACGCAGTCGTCGCAACAAAATATCATGAACACAAATACAGGAAAGCAAGACACCGAAAAAAGAAAGAAAAAGCTAACAGTGCATTTCTGCCCCGCCCCCTCCTTAAACGTCCTTGATTCCCGACAGTGTCGACGGATAGGGTTTGAAAACGAAATTGGCGTTGATTCTGCTAAAGATAAGTCCCCAAGCGCTATAGAAAGGCTCGCAGAAGAGCGTGATGAACGTGCGATAGATCGACGCGTAGATGTTGACTCCGACGTAAAAAGCGCGTATCATAGGATTGATCATCCACACGGTGGTGAATGCGAGCAACGCGAACGTCAGTCCCCACATGAACGAGAGCAGGACGGAGAAGAGAACAGCGAAGATCTTGTACACGATGCTCGCCGTGTATGTGTAGACCAATTGCGAGACGTTGAACACTTGGGGAATACTGCTCATCGTCGCGCCTTGCGGTTCGCGAAATATGTCGTCGAATTCGACCTAGAGGTAAGAATAGAGATATTGTTGATTGATTACTTGGCTGGGTGCTCTCACACCTCGCTGACTGCCTTACTCGAACTTCGTTGCTAACGCTTTGCGGATCCGGCATACTCATTTCTGTGACTGTGTGCGTCGTAGATGCTGAAATGGGTGCGACTTCGCTTCGCTTTTCGTCGATGCTCTCGTAGTTCCCTGGCTCCATTCTTCTCGATCAGCGTGTTGCAACAGACGGTCTCGTGATTAGCTCGCGGTGCACGTGCGCGGATGACGAGAAGGCGCGCTATTGGCCCGCCGTTCAAATGCCCGTGCTTAGGGAATGCATTGTACATACGGTGTATAGTGTATCGAGACGTTCTACACGTTGAATTCGACTCAGCACGTAAAAGCTTAGCAAAGAAATCCGCAAGTCTCAGTGTCAGGCTTCTAAGATTCTTGTCTGCTCTTCACGAAGAATGTCTGGATACGGCCTGAGCGTGAGCTTTGCTTTGATGTTGCTCAGTGCCAGTCCCATTGACGCAAATAAGGGATTCAGCATACAAAAGCAGTAATCACGGTAAACGTCTGCCCAAGGTTTCATACACATCCGAGCAAGACGCTGCATTGGAATTGCACACCAGGTGCAGCTGAAAGAACTCACTGTAAAGCAGCAACTCCACACCATGGCAAGTAAAAATGAAAAAATAAGAGCTAGAACATTGTAGACCACAGTTCCTGTACACCCGTAGATTGCTTTGGCAACTTGGGGTATGAAGGGCAACACGTAAATATCGTCTGCAGGTTGAGACTCTAGTATTACGTTTTCATAATCAATCTAAAGACATTGCGCCATGTAGGCGGAATCAGGCTCTGCATGATGCGTGCTTGCCTTCATCAAAGGGCTTTCGCACACTGACAGTTGATCACTCAGCGTTTCCATATTGTTTGACTGCAGAAGCGTGCCTCGATTGACTTCTTTTTCGCTGACAGACTGGTAGTTGTTGGGAGGGTCCATAGTGTGCTCACGTGACTGCTCACGTGCAGGGTCGCAATAGCGTGCTCTACAGTATGGCGGAATCGGTCGAGCGACTAGAAGCCGTTCTACTAGATCAATCGAAGTATCCTAAGCTCAGCACTACTCCCTTTCTAATTTAGCGTTTTAGCACTCTTCCTGAGCGCTTTCGGGCGCTGTTTTCCCTGAGAAACATCGGAGGCGCGAAAGCAATCGCCGCCATAGAGAAATGTACGCAAACCAAGCAGACACAATCACGTTCAAGATTCACTTTTAGGCTTTTCTGATCCGTCTGAGCTATTTAAGCACGAATGCGCGTATTGCCTGGGACAGATGCAGGTAGGTGTACACAAAGAAACATAGAGAGGGAGAGAAAGAGAATTTCCTCACACACTGTGTTGTAGGACCCGAGAGCCAACTCTGTCTTGATAAAGTAAACGATTTTGGCACTGGAAAATCATACCAGCATGCCTTGTAGGCTACTCAATGATACAAATCAGGAAACAGTTGTCAGACATGAGGTTAATCTTATACTGTATTGCATTTGTACCGACTAGAGGGGCCTAAACTCTACTGAATCTTTTTTACAGGCCGGAGAGGCGTTAGCTGCTATTGCAGATTCTTCGGTTCTTCCTGTGTTGGAACGTCACGTGTCTGATCCCATTGCTGAGGTTTTCACGTTTGTTCGTTTCGTCTAATAATACGTTTGACATTTGCAGGTGGCAGAGACATGTCGAATTGCAGTCGACAAGTTGCAATATATCAATAGTGCCGAGTATAAGAAAGAAGAGGCCGACCTGAGGTAGTTTACAGAATTGGAATCTCATCGGCAGTATAGTTTTCTTTTCGTTTAGTTCAAATCCCTTTCGTTCTGTCGATCCAGCACCTCCTAGGAAAGAAGCAGCGTTTCTTACTTTAGAAGAGGAACTGTTGAACGAAAGCCTTCCTTTATTTAGGAGATACAGGTCAGCTTACAGCTAGCTCTCTTAGCTAATCTTCATCTATTAGCTCTGCACAGAGCCTTATTTACACTGAGAAATTCCCAAACTGCCGAAAGCGTACTGGCGCTTTCGAGAGGACTTAGAGACAAAAGCAGCGCCTTATTCAGACACGAAATAGGTATTGCATGCATAAAATGTTGTGAAAAAAACCGATAATGATAATCACTCTAGCCTACGTTCTGGGTCAGATGCAACATCCAGGCGCTGTTCCATACCTAAAAGAGGCGAGCAACTTTTCGTACAGCGTAATCTCGACGAACATTTCTAACAGGGCCTTGAAAATTTGACCGAACACGCAATGGTTCGCCACGAATGTGCAGAAGCACTCGGCTCAATAGCAACAGTACCAAAAGCAAATTGTCTAATTAATCAATTATCTAAACGCGTTCCTCAGGAGGAATGCCGGACGATTCTAACTCAGTATCTCGACGACGAACAACGCATAGTCAAAGTTTGTGTACCTTTATTTAATAAATCACGCATTTTAGGTGGTACATATTCATATAGGAAAGCTGCCAAGTGGCGTTGGACATGTACCGTCATGAAACCAGCAACGAATTTCAATACTGCACGAATACTTAGTTAACTAGAACGAACATCTCTACTGATTCTCGTGAACTGATCTCAATATTCGAAAGAGAAATCTCGGCGCGTCGTTTGCATCCATGACGATGTCTTCTCGCATGAACTCCGGAAAGGGAAGAAGAGCTCGGCCAATGCTCTTGCGTCTCAGTCCCGACGTTTCCGGCACTTCCGGGTTGTATTCGATTTCCTCCTCGTTTTCGTCGTGATGTAAGAGAAACGCTTTTCCTTTAGGACCGTTTGAAAATCGACATTCGAACGTTTTCGACGATTTTGATTCCGTTTTGAATTCGACGTCGATTCCCGTTAGGAGTGAGTAGAATTCGTTCGATTTTTTAAATTTTGAATTGTCTTTGATTTTCGATTTTTTCACGTTCTCCTTCGTCATTTCGTCGAGTTTCTGTTCGAGATCGATCTTGGCCTGCTTGAGTTCGTCGATTGTTGACGTCAGGTGAGCTATCTGGGCGTCGGAATCTAAAACATTCCGTTTATGCATACATTTTACGTTTTCTATCGTTTCTTTGCCTTTTTCGAGTCTTTTAGCCACTTCTTGAGCTTTTCGTAGTCGCTCTTCAACTTTTGTCGTGCGCATAGTAAGTAAATCTTCGTATTTTCTTCTCCAAACGCTTTCCGTGTCTGCCCTCGATGCGGCGCCCTAAAAACGAGACCCAATCTTCGAAAAATTGCTTAGATGTCGATTCTGCTGATGTACAGTAGATATGGTGTCCGTAATTTCGCTGCTGTTATCCATAGAATTGCTGAAATATTTCAAACGTAGAGCGGTACTTAGCGCATGCTCAATGAAGCTGATGCGCGCAGTTTTCTGCAGTTCCCGGTTTGACTACAATGCGAAGAGGCGCGCTGATCGTTTTGGAAGGCTGCGATCGATCCGGCAAGTCGACGCAGTGCCGAAAACTTGCAGAAGGACTCAAAAACGCCGGCAAATCAGTCGAACTGATGCAATTTCCAAGTAATGTCACCTTTCTCGCTCGCGAATCGCGCGTGATCGCCTTATCCTCGCAGATCGAACTACAGAAATAGGCAGCGTGATCAGCCGATATCTCGAAAAAAAAATCGAACTCCACGACGCCGCCATTCACCTTCTCTTCTCGGCGAATCGATGGGAAATGGCGTAAGACGTACAAAATGGGGGCGCGGCTCTTGTTTACGCTTGCTTCTGCATAGAAATCGCATGAAAAGTATGCTCGAATCCGGCACGACGCTTGTAGTCGATCGTTACGCGTACTCTGGAATCGCTTTTACTGGAGCAAAACAGGTGAAACGAAAAAGAAATTTGGTCACAGTAGCTACAGTCACGTCATTAGATAATAGCCAAAAATTAATTAATAGTGACTGTGAAAATTTATTCTGTAGTGCTTCACTCCCTTTCTCTCAGAAATTCAGCCTGGACTGGTGCCGACAATCGGATCGCGGCCTTCCCAAGCCTGATTTGGTCATCTATTTGGACTTGCCGCCCCACGTGGCAAAGACGCGAGCCGACTACGGCGACGAACGATACGAAAAGGAAGAATTCCAAAGAAAAGTGGCGGAATGTTATGAGAAGCTTCGAGAAGATGATTGGAAGGTGAGCTACACGCTATCTAGATAAGTATAAATCGACGCTTTGACGGTCAGATAATAAATGCTGATCAAAGCGTCGATTCCCTTCACGAAAGCATCAAAGCGTTGTCGTTGGAAACTATAAAGTCATGCGGTTGCGAGCCGATTCACAAATTATGGGTGAACGAGTAGGAATCTCTTTCTTTCTTTCTAAAATATTATCAGATCTGCACATTAGAATCTACACTCAAAATAAAGGCTTTCCCAAATCAATAACTGCCGATAACTAAACCATTATAAAAAAAAGAGTTTCTCTCTCTAATTGGGACTGTAACAAAACTGGTGTATGCTCTCCCTGCAGCTGGGAGACGAACAAGGTGATTTACTATTAGGCGGTGTCAAAAATCCTTGCTGCTGATACTTGATGCTTCCAATCCACTTTCCTCTTTCTCCTCCTCCAACTCCTCCTCCTCCTGCTCTCCCATTTTCATTTCTGTCAGAGTGAGAATCGTTGGTGGCGTTGATCACGTGCTCGGGCGGCGGCGGACTCGCCTTGGGGCTCATCTTACCGGCAACCGCCGCCGAATGTGCTTTCATGTGCTTTCGAAGCGAGCTGGGATGCGTGTAACACTTGACGCATCCGGCAACGCGGCATTTGTACGGTTTATCGGCCGTGTGCACGTGCTCGTGCTTCTTCCGGTCACTCGAGTTGGCAAACCGCCTCAGGCATCCGGGCCACTTACACGCGAACGGTTTCTCGCCCGTGTGCGTGCGCTTGTGAATCTTGAGGTTCTCCGAACGAGCGAAGAGCTTCTGGCACTCGGGAAACGGACAGACGAACGGCTTCTCGCCCGTGTGCAATCGCACGTGATTCACGAGCTTGTACTTGGCCTTGAACGGCTTGTGCGCTCGCTGGCAATCCTGCCAATAGCAGACGTGCTGTTTCAGCTGCGTCGGACTCGAATCGATCGCGCAGCCGATGTGATCGCCGCTGATGTGCGCGACGAGATCGTGAACGCCGACGAAACGCCTCCCGCAGCACCGCCCGCTCTCGTCCGGGTCCATCCACAGGCAAAGCGACGGCGTCATCGTCGACGTCGTTTCGGGAAACATTCGCGCCGATTCGATCATCGTCGTCGTCGTCGACGACGGCGGCGGCGGCGGAGGAATCGTGCGATCGAACGACATGGTCGCCGGCGACGGCGCTAGGTTACCCTGCGGCACGTACCACGATCCCGGATATAAATCGGAACTGTCGTAGTGCGACTGGGTCGGCTGCGACGGTTGAATTTGCTGTTCGCACGCGTACTGATGCGGAGGCGATGTGTGAGACGTGGGCGTGGCTTGACTTCGGTAGCGCTGGTGATGAACGAAATCGCAGGACGACGTGAAACGATGAGCGGTTGCCGTCGTCGGATAGGAATAGCTCGACGCGTCGCCGCACGCCGCCGCGGCGCCGCTGTTCGTTGAAAACGCCGATCGCGCGTCGTAGAAATTCTGATGAAGGTGAGGGTGATGATGATGAGGCGGCGCATTCATGTAGATCGACGGGGACGGAACAGCGGGTAGGCGATGATGAGCGGCCGCTGCCGCCGCCGCTGCTGCTGCTGCTACGTTCGCGTACATGTGTCCTGTTCGAGCGCGCCGTTGAATTTGAGCCGATCGTCTTTGGAACGAGTGCATTTACAGTAGGAGGGAACGCCAGGGGGGGGAACATACCGACGCGCGTCATTGGTCAGCTGGTTCTCCCTCCTGGAGATTGGGGAGCCACTTGACTTCGTAATGTAATTATAGGGCACCCTGGCGAGCCCCCCTGGCGCGTTGCACGCGGCTAAGGGTATACAGAAGCAGACTGCGTGCAGTTGGGATAAAGACTACGCGTTCGAGTGTACGATAGCGCGAGGGGTTCCTCGCGGCGCGCGCGCTCGCGATCTCTCAGTCACGCGACGTTTTCCGATTCGACGGAAACGGTCTCATACGGAAGAGACAGGAGCCTCCACGCAGCAACGTCTCTTCGCTCAGCGCAGCGCGAGGTGCAATTCGATAATGGCTCTGCGTAATTGCTTGCACGAATTCACCACCCGGACAGACGTCTCCAAGAGTCGAGCACGCGAATCGCGCCATTTTTCGAAAACGTTCACCAAATGTGGAAAGGCGTCGAAGTAAAACGGAGGCCCCCAAAAACGGGACCCCCTCCCCGGCGTTTAATTAACGAGGCACGCGTGGGGCGGTCGTTGCGCGCGCCTCCTGGAGAGCATCCCCCACCAACGTCCGGATGCCTCAAAATATTTACCAAACAGGGTCAACACATTCGCAGCCCATTGACACTGCACGTGACTAAGCCACCAAACCCTAAATATACAAAGTCGCGACCACCCCTTAGTTTATGCCCCCTAATTCCATGGGATCAATAATATCATAGTCTTCGTCTTCGTCCAAGCCGCCGCCATTCATCGCCGCCGCCGCCTCGGCCTCCAACGACAAGTCCGTGAAACCTGGATACGGAAGAAAGAGCGCGCGTTGCTAATATTCCGCAATGACTGGCTTAGGCCAATTTGACGCACTCTCTTCGACGCGTTGGTCCGATGATCGCGATGGTCGCGGATCGACGAGCGGCGGCATGTTGCGCGGTCGTTTAGGGAATATTTCGAATAGTGGCGGTTCGCGGTTCACCACATGCTACAGCAGGAAAGAGAGCACACGAGTAAACATAGACAGACAGACAGACGAACAGATAGATAGACCCTTTACTAAGAGTTTGCCGGTACAGTACGTTTATCTACTGATACGATGAAAATGTTAAGAGTCACGGCCAAGGCAATACTCGTCCAGCGCCCTCTTAGGGGTTCACTGGTCTAAAACCGTTTGGTAGGGCCGGAGACAGACGTGTAAATGCATTTTATTCCCTCTCTCCTCGACTCAACGACGGGTTCGCTAATTTGTTTGATTTTTTTCGTGAGACGTAATAATCAACAGACAGACAGACAGACGGACAAAGACAGACGGATATTACCTTTTGCAATCGGTCGAACATGTCGTTCACGTCGGCTTCATCTCGGCAGAAAAAACCCTCGAGTAAAAATAGCAATTACATTTAATTAGTATATGGCGACAACGTCCGTTTACGAGCGCGATAGACGGGTCGAGATCGTTTATCGGAATCAGTATCGCGCTGCTGCTATGGTACGTCTAACGACAACAGAAAACGATTTACGACTTGTTTATTTATTTATTGATTTTAATCTCGCACTTCGTCCGGAATGGCGGACCGCTTCTCCGGATTGAGGGCGGGTTGGACGGTGTGTGGGTCCAAGCACAACAACCGGTCGCCTAAAAATAGAGGCACGCGCGAGAGGATGTCTACGCAGTGGCGCGGGGGGAGGCAGCAATAACATTGTCTTCCCCACCTTGATAGCCAAAGAACCACAGAGCGTGTTTAGGTCGGCCCCCTATCATCCCGAGACACTGAGGCATACGAAAGCAGGCTTTCAGGGCTTCGCGATATTTGTCGTGAATCCGATCTTGACCCGGTCGTAGGGGAATGAAGAGGAGGAGGGGATGGAAAGTGCGAGATTGGGACGATGATGATGATGATGATGATGATGATGCCGTCGATAACGACGACGAAGCGAGCATGCTCTCGCGTTCGTAGCACGAATCCTCTGCGAAAGGATCCGTTGCATTGAGCTCCTTTTTTTTTCCCCTACTCTTACTTATTTCCTCTATGATGACGGTCATGTCCATTGCTACTTGGACTGAGAGGGAACTCCAGTCGTCGAATTGCGATAGTTTTCTACATGTGCGGTAAGAATATTCGCTTCCTCCCCTCCCGCTGACAAAAGGGGCCGTCGTAGATGAATTACGTATATACGTATAGTACGGTCGAACCTCGCCTAATATTATCCTTTAATCTCACGACCATTAGCTGCATTTTTTAATTGTTTGTGGGAGGCCCACGTACAGAGTTGACAAATATTCGTTCCACAAGAGTGGTTCGTCTTCTGAGGGTGGTCGTAATTTAGAGGTTCTACTGAGACCGTCAGCACGGAGATCATAAACGCGGGGGGAAATAATGAAAATACCGCGTTCTATTGAAAACAGACGTCGTTACTTATTAGGTCCGCGCTTCGTCTAATTTAGGTCATATCTCAAACGTCGTTTTTTTTCGGTTTCGGAGGGGGGAGGGTCGTTTCTTACCGAATGACGTGGCACACGTTGTTCGGTCCAAACCATTCACCGATGCGTCTATTGAAGTCGACTCCACATTGAGCTAGAAATCATTTCAATGTAGAGAAAAGAAAGGAGACGAACGACAGTCCCCACTGATCTGCTGTATGGAATAGAGAGCATCCGGCTGATCGAGAAAATGACTCAAAATCTACGCGAGTAAGCCATAAGGCGAATACTCCCGTAATCCAAAAAAATAGAAACCTGATTATAAACGGGATTTTCGACTTTCTGTTTCCACTCCCAGTCTAGAAACTTTTCGTTTTCAATTTCACTTTTTTTGCACCGCGGGGGAGAGCACTCGCCTCTTCCAAGATGTCTCCACGTGAGAGCCTGGGCCAACAGCATCTGGCCGCACCTCATCGTGCATCCCCACCCGGCGTCACTCGTCGGTCCCGTACCACCTAAAAGAAATTCGAGCTCTCTTCCCTTCTCTCTCTACCTTTTCTCTCTCTCTTTCTCGATAATACCGATCGCTCGAAAGTTCTTTCGATAGGTGAACCACAGTTTCGTCTTGATTTCTCTCTTGACGCGCTTTCGCAGTTCGTCTACGGGCGAGTTGTCGCTCGAGATTACGACGCAATTCGTTCGAAAACGCACGTTTTGAATCGAACAATCGTCCGAGTATCCAACAGTCGAGCTCCCCGTCGATAGCGTCGCCGTCCGACTTGCTTTCGTATGGATAAGCGGACCTGTAGCCTCTAAAGGGATCGGACATTGTTTCGCATACGGGGACGGTCGAGTTACATCATCCAGTTTCTATTTTTAGTCATGTTGAAAGTCTAGTATGACGTCACGGTATTACAGTTCTTCTTTTCGTAATTTCCTGTTTATGCCTATTTTTAGTGCGTCTCGGATTAGTTGCGTGAATTCGTCAACGTGAACTTCGGTATCGGCTTGGCTGTTATATGGGTCTCGTTCCAAGTTGCCGCGATTCAGTTCCTCGTGTTTATTCCACCATTCCAGGTAGGGACCTCGCGACTTTAGTATATTGCCAAATTCGCGCACATTAAGTTGGGTTGCATTGAATGGGACGAGCTGAATTGTTACTGCACCCTCGCCAAGATAAATTCCGTTCATCAAACCGGCTCCATTCACTCCAACTAAGACCGTGTACTCAAGCATCATCGATACCTGTACTCAAGATGATCACGATATGTTATACATAAGCCAATAGGGTACTACTTGTTCTGCAAACGTTCTCCCATCAAAGTTGACAAGTTCTGCCTCAACGAAAGGCTGAATAGTGGCGATTAATTCCTCTTCATTTAATATTCTCCTTCGATTTGATCTATTAGAAGATCACTAAGACTCAGAACTGAAACAGATCAATGGCTATGAACCGTTTTATTATGCCAACTTTGGGAGAAGTGGGGCTAACGTAAGGTCTTGTAAGTCCGACCCTGTTGCGTATGAACTCAACAAAATTGGGTACAGTATCTTCATCAGGATACCGAATTCTTGGAGCCTTGTTACACATATAAGATAGCAACTATAAATGGTAATGACTGCTAGGCCCACCCCAAAATGAATCTTTCTGAAACAAGTAAAACCGCTTGGATTTATTTCTATAAAGCGACTGTCGGCTGGCACTAAATCAAACTCATTGCCAGCAAGTGACTACGTATAAAGAGAAAGAGCCCATATTGAGACAGAATCACATTTACTTTATGACTGCACCTACTTGATGAATCAATACAAAATACTTGTTCTGGTGTTTTTCAGAAAAGGCGTCAGTATTCCAGTCCATAACCTATAGGACGTATTCACATCATGCTATGCTACAGCACCTTTATGTGTACATTCAATCTCGACGTTTCTACAGAGGGCATAAGTGTGATTCTGTGCTGCCCCGAATCGCTTCTCTCCTCCGGCGTCCCGTGCTTTAGAGCAAAGTAGACAGGCAGCAGAGTGTCGTAGTGCAAATGATAATAATTCGAGTGTCCATAATAATAGTAGAATGTGTAGAAGTAGGCCTCTTCGACGACACGATCGCAGCTCGGAATCGCATCCAAACGTCTCGTTTCGACGGGAAACACCCGAAAGGTGGTGTCTCCTTCTCTCGGCAGTTCCTCGTCATCGTTTTCCGCGTCGACGACGAACGTTTTCGACGTGTGATTCAGATAGACGTTACGACCGTGGCAAAATGCACCGGGATAGTGTCCTCTCGTGCATTCTAGACTCGTTTTAGCGGCAAAAGTGGGGCATTGTAGGAACAAGTAGAGAAGATAGGGACCAAAAGCGATGAACATCTCTGTTTTTATCCGGGCGTGTTCTCACATTCTTACGCTCGTTCAGTACTCTTCTAGCTCGATGAATCGCTTTCTCGTCGCCTTCGTAGCACTCGTCTGTATCATAGGTAAGACTGGGAAGTTTCTATGTACTCTCAAACGCAACCGGGCGCGTTCGCACGTCCAAATTGACGTCTTCACGCCTCTTGGGTCCGGCTTTTAGGCTTCCCCGACGGAGAGACCGTTCGAATGTCGCACGAAAGTGCGTCGTCGAGTGCAAAAACGACGACAGCTGATCCGAAAACAAGTCACGGCACAGTAGCAACGACACCTGCTCCAACGACTCGCACTTGGGCTCCTACAACTCATGCTTCAACAACCGATGCTTCTACGACGATCCCTACTACTACTCATTCTCCTACAACTCATGCCTCGACAACTCATTCGAATGCTCCTACGACCCAAGCTTTGACTACTACGAATGCTTCAGCTACTCGTGCTCCTATGACTCAAGTTCCAACGCCTCCCACCTTTACTCCCCACTCCTATATTCTGACGTCTTCGAATGGTTTGGAGTGTCTGAAATTATACACGGCTTTGCAGTTTAGTATAAAATACGAAGTAAGGCATTGCGCATATAATATACTGCGTGAATTGAGGCGTTCTTTCGTAAGGGACGAGGAAAGAAGATTCTCGCTCATACTCAACCGTTCAGCAATGGTTATCATTCTCAGATAAATGGAACTTGCCCGGAGAGGCAAGAGAATGGTAACGAATTTTCTTCGCTTATAATTCGTTTTGACGAAACGTACAATGCAACTTTTGAATTTATGTCAGACGTAAGATTCTTGAACTAATCACAAGTGAGCTAATCAAACATATTTCTAAGGGAAACAAAACGTGGCACACGTCAAGAATTTCTCTCGATTTTAATTTAGAAAAGTTGCCCAATGCGTCAGAAATAGGTATAGACAAAAATCCACGTCTCTAACGCTGTCAACGCGTGTGTGTCTGTCAGGAGAAGTCCGTGCGACAAATTTCACCTCTAATGAATCCCAGATTGTTCCTATGGGAAACATACTTGTTTGCAATGCCACGGTCTCTCAGACTTTAAACTCTATAAGTCCTTCTGGCATAAATGTTACGGTGGTCATGGAAACGCAAAATTTTGCTCTTGAAGCCTTTGGCTACAATGGAGAAAGAAATGGCACAAAAAGTCAGAATCAACCAAGCATAATTAAATTTGTACAATAATTGTTTAGTTACTCATTGTTCGGCCGATCTCTCAAAAGAGCTGAATATCGTTACCATAGCTGTGGGTGTGGCGTTTTCGGTCTTTGTTATAATCTGCCTCTTAGCCTTCATAATCAAAGGGAAGAAAAACGAAGCCAAGTATCGAGCTATAAACTCAGAATAAATTTTAGTCGAGTCTTTTACTTCCGCTCCCTTTTAATTAGTTTTTAATCGATTTACGACGCACGTGAGCACGTGGCATAGAATCGCGTGATCTTCGTGCACTGCGCGCAGAATCGCCTATCCTTTTGTGCTGCCAGAACGTCCGCTTCCTCAGAATGAAACGCGTCGCACTGCTTCTCCTTTTTCTCGTAGCGCTGGCCCGTACGTTCAGGACGCGAGAGCTTTCGAACGCGAAACGTCATTGTCTTCGTTCTTCGTTTCAGGCTGCGCACGTGGCGAATCGACGACATCGAGCAAAACGCCAGCAACAACGCATTCAGCTACGACCAAGCCACCAACGACCAAGCCACCGTCGACCAAGCCACCGACGACCAAGCCACCGACGACTAAGCCCCCGACGACCAAGCCACCGACCACTAAGCCCCCGACGACTAAGCCACCGACGACTAAACCACCCAAGCCTGCTCCGTCTTCACCTAAATTCGTTTCGCACGCTTACAATGTAACTGACAACAAGACCGGCATCGTTTGTGTGCGATTCGAAGCTGCTGTGGAGTTTGAGGTTTGAATGACGTGGGGTGGCGCAAATGAATTAATTAAATAATTAATGAGAATCGTTTTCTAGTTTCATTCAGAGACGAAAAACAAATCGAAGTTGATAAAGTGGGCTTTCACCAATGACGCGTCCGTGGCTCACGTTTCGGGTGACTGTCCCCATCTAGTGGATGGCGGCGCAAAGGTTTCATCACTCAACATAGCGAATAGTGCATTCAACCTTTCATTTGAATTTACAATGGGAAATGTGAGAAGATTCGTTTGATAAGCATTTCAGTTTACTTTTGTCTTTATATAGACTTCGTGGTACCTTTCGAAAGTAGGCGTAGTCGTTGACCTTGCTCTGTTCAACAAAACGTCAGGTGGCCGACAATTGACATTGAAATTGTGCGTGTGTGTATTATTGTATTTTGATTTCAGGAACGGTTACTTATTTCAATGTGTCTCGCTCAAGTGAAACGCAAAACGTTCCCAAAGGGAATTTCCTCGTTTGTGAATCGAAAATCAATCAAACTCTTAAAGATGGTAATTGCAGCGCAACTCTACTCATGAAGGATCTTAAACTTCAGCCATTTGACGCCAAAAGTGGCTTTGCATCAGGAAGTAATTAGATCATAATTGCATTGGATTTTTCAATTTTAATCGTTTTTTAGATTCTGTTCACTGCAATTTAGATTCGGTTTTGAATCACAACATTCCCATTGCCGTGGGAATTGCATTGGGGTGCTTGATTGGTATTGTTCTCGTAGTCTACTTTATTGGAAGGTCAAGAAACCAAGGTCAATATGAGCCATTGCAGTAAATCTGCGCTAGAGCTGACGTGCTGAGCCGCTGCGCTAGAATTGACGCATATGAACTTTTTTATGAATTTGCGTTGTTTGTTCGATACAGTACATGTACTTGATGAATACATACAGATCATAAAAAATTGCTTAGTCTGTGACTTAAGATATGCACGCGGTATCAATTCTATCCGGGATGGCTGGGTGCGGACGTTTACTGAAAGCGGAAGCGAACGAATCCGGGCTTTTATTCAAACTTCACGGGATTGTAGCGTGACGCAACTGAATCACATGCTTTCCGCCATTTTTGCTTCGTCACTCTCGCAAGTCGCTACAGAACAATGAAGCTATCCCATCTCTTCCTAATAGCCCTCGCACGTGCGTAACCGAGAGCGAAACGCTCTGCAGAAGAAAGCGAACGCTTTCTTCGCGTCCGGGGGCCCCGCGCCACGCGACTCGATCGAACGGAACGATCGAATCGATCGCGAACGGGCGAACCGAACGACTTCATTTTCTCCTTTTTCGAAATCCTCCTCTCGTTTCTAGACCTCCTCATCGCCGCGTACGCGGCAGAAACCGAAAATCCCTCGACGGCGGCGGCGCCAACAACAAAAGCGCCGACAACGAAAGCTCCAACGACCAATCCTCCAACGACTAAAGCTCCATCAACCAAAGCTCCAACGACGACTAAAGCTCCATCGACCAAAGCTCCAACGACGACCAAAGCTCCATCGACTAAAGCTCCAACGACGACCAAAGCTCCATCGACCAAAGCTCCATCGACGACCAAAGCTCCGTCGACCAAAGCTCCATCGACTAAAGCTCCGACTCCGACGCAGCCTTCTTTCGCAGCGTCGGCCTACGACTTTGCGAATAACAAGAACGAGACTTGCATTCGGTTTGTCGCCGCTCTCCAGCTGTCGTTTCAGTACGAGGTGAATGGGGGGAAATGAATGAACGATTTATTCATAATTGTGTGGGCGGGGTCACTTCAGGTGAAAGAAAAGAGTGGGAAGAACGCGTCGAGACATCAAAACGTGACGCAGAACTTCGGGAATATAAAGGGCGTAACGCATTTGAGGGGATCTTGTCCGGAAGTGTCCATGAAGAATCACACAAACGCGTCGTCGCTGGTCATTTTGTTCAATGATACGTACACGCTTACGTTCGACTTTGTTTTGAATGTAAGAGAGAATGAAATTTAGTAATTATTTAGGCAATTAATTAATTAATTCATAGACCACTAAAAAGAATGATCATTGGTATATCAACACTACCATGGTTGAGATTGACATGTCAAAGTTACCCAATGCATTTGATCAAAGTGAGACAATGATTGCTGGTAATTATTAGAAAATGCACTAATCGATTTTTTTATCGATCAAGGCAAAGTGGATTTCATGAATGTCGCCAACACAACGAATTCAGATACGCAGAAAGTTCCTCTGGGCTCTTACTTGGTGTGCAATGCGACAACAGATGAGATCTTACATACGAATGATAAGAAGAAGGCGACGCTAGCAATGAAAGATGTGATGATTGAGGCATTTGGAGATGTCGCCAAGGGGTATTCGAAATCAGGTAAAATAATAAAAAAAAAGAAATGCAATTGATATTATTGCCTTGGTCTGACTATTTATTGTGAATTATGTTCTTAGCCAATCGCTGTGACGCCGACTACGTGACCAATAACATTGTGCCCATTGCCGTGGGCTGTGCTCTTGCCGCTCTGGTTCTTGTCGTTCTTATAGCTTACCTCATTGGAAGAAGTAGGAACAATAAGGGCGGATATCAATCAGTTTAGAAGCACACAAACATGAAATAAAAAAAATGGGTGAACTAACCGATTTTGCACTCGTCTTGAAATTTGTGTGTGATTTGCGTTGTCTTTCGTCTGTGTCTTTGTGTAGAAATACAACTATGTAGCTGAATCGCTCTGACGTTTTCGCGCTAAGTCGATTTGCTTTCGTTTGAGCTTTTCCGGCAGCTGAAAAAGGCTCAGCGTGAAGGCGTGGCAGTCAAACGTTTTGTTTCCGATTTTCTAATGATGAGAATGCTTTTAGGAGTGTTCACGTTTGTCTATCGCTTTACTTTGTACGCCGTCAGTATTTCGTTGAGATCTTCGCACGCGAGTATCTCTTTCTCGCTTTGTATCAATAACGTCAGAGCGACGCGAAAAAGGATGACGGATCCTTCGTTGAAGAGGCAATCCCATACTCGTAGGAGAGTCTACAAAAAAAGGAATCATCAGGGTGGTCCTTATAGTGGGGTTCTACTGCACTTCAGCGTGTAGAACGTCTACAAAAAGACAGATGAACCAACGAGCAGCAACGATATTTAAATCGATTCCGTTTGCGTCGAAATGATTCAATAAGAGAGGCAGTCTTTCCCTATGCAGACGAAGTATGAAATAAGGGTATGTTTGTCATTACTGCGTATGTACTCCATTATTGTTTTTAGAACGCCTATGTCTATCCAAACGCCCCTAAGATTGTAATAATCTAGAATTTCACATTTCAACTGAGGTGGCTGACAAACAATTAATTAGCCTTACTCTCTGGAAGTATTTTCTCTACTAGAACAAGTAGAAGCCAAAACGCCTCTTCTTCTGTTTCCGCAACTAACAGTAGCATACCTGCTACAAAATTCAACCCCTGGCATGACAGTCAATGGAAGAGATAGGTACTGATGGTAGTTCCTATGCATACGACTGACCTGACAATAGCCAACTTTCTTATTGTAATGAGCATACGCCGTTAGCACATTTTCTAATGACCCAAGCAAATTTCCTTTGGTGTCATGAGCAAACCGAACATTATCTGGAAAAGTCCGTCGAATATCTAAATCCAATCTACCTAATACCCCAACCAAAACGTCCAGGTGTACGTACCCATTTTAATTGCCTCGACTACTGCAGCATCTCTTTCTCCTTTCAGCACAGTTTGATACAAACCACGATTCGACTCCATCCTCTTCAGAGCACCGCTCACGGACAGCCAAACGCGACAACGGTACTCCTTACTAATACCCTTCCTTATGTATCTCCTCACTAGAGAACAAATTCTCAACTAAAAGCGTCACGTGATGCACGCGTCACATTTTTTTCGCGTCACGAGTTCGAGACCGAAGCCGTGTTTCAACAGGCTCGCCCACTTTTTTTCGCGTCGTTTCAGGATAGGCGCGTAGTGCCGTAGAAATCGATTGTACGCGACGTAATCGAAATCGTCCGGTCTTTGAAAGCCGTAGGGACACACCTTTCTGTAAACATTAGGGCTAGTGTGGATTCCTCTCTCTATCCAATTCTCTCTTTAGCAGAGACTGTACGAAAATGCACGCACTTTGTATCCCAGAGATCTTCCGTCTCTTCTGTGGCCTCTTCGGGCATTTCGTGCCGATCGCGCACCTTCTTTCGAAGTTTGAGGGCGACTTCCGAAGTGGCCATTTCGTGATCACGTGTAACTTATTCCTTATGGTCTATTTCCCCTTCTCGCTGGCAGAATATTCGAACGAATACTACTGTAGACCTCTGTATCTGTAGACAACTTGTTGTCGATCCGGGAGTCGAGCAGCGTTTCTCACGTGTTGTGTCAAAAACGAATAGAAATGGACGACAGCGAGTCGGAAAGCGAGTTCTTCGACGCGGAGGAGAGTATTACGAACGCGTAAGGCATTTGCGATGTTGAGGGGCCCCGCAGGTGATAGACAAACGATCCTATTCAGCGAATCGCCGCGAAACGAAGCGAACGAAAGCGCAGGAGAACTCGAGAAAGCGACCCAAAGTAGCGAAGAGGTGCAAAACGACGGAGTAACGGCAAAAAACGAGAAGGAAACCGAAATCGGCGTCGACAGCGAACTCGACGAGAAAAAGAAAGCCAAAACTCCGGAAAACGTAGAGTGCACGATCGGGGAGGAGGCGAGAAAAAAAAAGAAATAAACGCCAAATCACGAGTTGAATCGTCTTTAGACGGAAAACGTCCCGATCGCTCCACCGAGACGAAAAAAGAAGTCAGGGGCGGGGTCAGGGGGATTAGAACGAATTGAGGAATTGAAGCGAAGCGAGGCGACGACGACGACGACGACGTTGGCGACGGCGGGAAAGTTTGATAGCAAGGAAGATCTTACGGTCGCCGCGGTGAACGAAATCCCAGACAGAGTCGTCATAGTTCAAAAGGAAATCGAGAGACCGCGATTGATGTCAGCATCCGGAAGACCTTTCACAGACAAGGTCTGGGGGGGAGGGGGGATGTGGTCCACGTCGTTGCGAGACTGAGGTGTGTGTGGGGGGATTTTCTTTTTCTAGGAAATATTGGAACAGGTTTCCGTGAAAAATCTCGATACCGGAGAAACGATGAGTCTGAGCGTTGCCGAGGAGAAAATAGCCAAGGGGGTGAATCCCCTTTCTCTTCACATCATGAGACTTACTTCGGAATATGTCAGGTGCGAAGAATTTGGGGGGAGTCTTTTTCTTTTTATTTGATCTCTTTATAAATTTCTATTGATTTTTTAGTATGCAGAATTTGGCCGAGACGGGCGGGTCGGACGACGAGAAGCGCGGCGGCGCTGCGACGGCTACAGACGGGGGCGGAAAGAAATCAAAAGAGAAAGGAAAAGCGTGCGTGGGCGAATAACGTTTTGTAAAGGAATTCCTATATGTATTTCTCTATCAGGCGTAGGAAAATTAAGAATTTTATAGCGAAGACGAAGGACAAATTGAAGCAAGTGAAGGGAGAGAGTAAGAGAGAGAGAGAGGCGGCGCTTCCGTGTAGTCAATTTTTTTATTGGTGAAATGTTTAAAGTGTTTGGAGACGATGCTGAACCGAGCGAAGATGAGTCTCCACCGGATACGAATACCGTGCGAGTACGTTTGGGTGACGTAGCGTCTCTCGGTTTTTTTCCTAGCGATGGTTTGTTTTTTTTTCAGGTAAAACCGTCGTCTCATCACAAGGGTCCCTACGCTTTTCAGGAACTGCAAATGAAGCAGAATTTGAGTGGCGAACACGTAGTACGTTCATCCTTTTAATTTTAATTAATCTACGACATCCACGGTTTTCTCAATAGGGAGCTGTTTGGACGATGAAATTCTCGTCTTGTGGCCGACTTCTCGTACGTGTAGCGCAGTTTTTTTGTGTGTTGCTAACGTCGTCGCGTTTCTCAGGCAACCGCCGGTCAAGACAACGTCGTTGTAATGAATTAATAACGATTATCCGTTTTCTTGATTATTAGCCTATATATCCCGTTCTTAGAGAATTTTTGTTCTCAAGGAGGCGCACTCCTATTTTAGGGAATTGAGAGTCAAATACGGCATCGACGCCAACAAGGGCGAAGGAGAAACGAAACCCGTTCAAAAGAACGAAGCGGGAACCGAAGCTTGTAGTCACGAAGACGAGCCGTTTGAACCGCAATCCTTCTGTAGTTACCACGGTCACACGTCCGACGTACTCGACTTGTCCTGGTCCAAAGTAAAGTCAAACCTAACTGACGCGTTTCTGCATTCACTCACAATATTACGTAGAATTATTTTCTACTGTCTTCTTCCATGGATAAGACCGTTAGGTAGAGAACGAGAAGATTTTTTCAAGTGACTATTATTTGGACTATTATTATTATTAGGCTGTGGCATATTTCTCGTCAGGAGTGCTTGTGCTGCTTTCAGCACGTCGACTTCGTTACGGCTATTGCATTCCATCCTAGGGTAGAGAGACGAGCGCGTTTATCTTCTAGACGCGTTTTCGAATTTTTCTCTCTTTTAGGATGATCGATACTTTTTGTCAGGTTCTCTCGACGGAAAACTTCGTCTGTGGAACATTCCCGACAAGAAGGTAGCGCTGTGGAACGAAGTAGAAGGAATTTCCAAAGGTCAAAACGTTCTGTACTGAAAACTCGGATTTTTGTAAAAAAAGTCCTTTAGGTGCGAGTAATTATATCACGGCAGCCAATTTCTGTCTGAGTGGAAAGTACGCTGTCGCTGGAACGTACGACGGACGATGCTTGTTTTACGACACCGAGGTAAGTGCTGGCCGTTTTGCCCACGGTCTAGACACCCCCCCCCCCCCCCCCCCCCGTGTAGCACTTGAAGTATCACACCCAAATTCACGCGAAATCGACTCGCGGTAAAAACGCAAAGGGACGCAAGATCGCCGGAATCGAACCGATGCCCGGCGAAGATAAAGTAGGAAGGACCCCCCCTCCCCTCGCGTCATTAAAATAGTCGATACAGGTTTTGATTACTTCCAATGACTCTCGACTTCGATTATATGATCTCAAGGATCATTCGTTGACGTGCAAGTATAAGGGATGCACCAATTCGAGCAGCCAAATTCGGGCCTCGTTCAAGTAGGATGTTCCTTCCCTTTACTCCTTCGTTTTTTTTTTGGACTATTTTCCTCTAGTCACGACGGTCGACTCATCATTTGCGGTTCCGAAGATCACTATTCGTACATGTGGAAAACGTATCACGAATTCTCGAAATTCTCGTCGGGACTTCGTAGAGACCGAAACGACTACTACGAAAGATTCAAAGGTAAAAAGTCGACCATGCAAAAAAATCTCGTCCCGTACAAAAAAAGAGAAATTCTAGTCGGCGAAGCCGTTGTCACGGTATCGTGCTTTGCTCCCGTGCCAGGACTTTTCGCCGGAAGGGGCATTGAGGAGGTCGAAGGAGAGGTAATATTGACGGCAGATTTTGCGGGAAACATAAAGGTATTTTCTACATTACACTCGCTATCGTAGCGAGCCTTTTCGGTAAATAATTATGCGAAACCTCTCCTATACGGCACTTTCGTGGTGAAGCGACCCCCCGCAGTTTAGTATTACGTCGGAACTGTGGCTCTTTTGCACGCGAAAGAACGTCTCGTTATAGGGCCTCTTGTCGCACACGTACCGGTTTTCCCCCAGTATGCGAGCGACGAGATCGTCGCTATTAGTTTGCTTATAGTGCTGCACGCCCTTGAGTATAGGCTCGTTTGGCACAGTCGACTCGCTCTCGCCTTCCATCAGTACGAAGACGAGTCGTTTGTAGCTGTTGTTGCTGTGTTCGATCACTTTGATGTAGTTGATTTCGTGCTTGAGCTCTAAGGCTTCGATTTCGCACGACAAAACCGGTTCGGTCGTCCAATAGCGATTCATTTCGGCGTCGAGACAGACGAGGATGATGTCGGCGCGTTCGAGATAGTCTCGTATCGCGTCGTGATAGCCGCGCTCGGCTATTGCGTTCTGATTGATCAATTTCGATTGACACTTGATGTTGTACTCTCGCAAACATTCGCACAATTTCTGAATTTTTCCGTTCTTGCCGTCCGGGTATTGCACGTGTACGACATAAACGACGCGATGCGGCGACATCATCTCGTTCTCCGTCTCGTCTGATGCGGCGACATCATCTCGTTCTCCGTTGTGAGTGTCGACAGTCGGTAGGATTTTCCTTCGCAATACGCAGAGCATTATCGCGACAGCGGTGACGCAAACGAGCATGATTGACGTTGTCAAGGCAACGACAAGAATAACCGATGCACTTTCTGGTTTAGGAGTCGGCGGTGTATTTGACGTCGCGTTGCTAGTCGTAAACGTAGGCGATGACGTAGCTGGAGACGATTTTGGAATAATTGACGTAGGAGGCGAAGTGGTAGGCGGGTCATTTGACGTCGGGATGATCATAGTAGTAGTGGTGGGGGTGGTAGTGGTGGTAGATGGCATTGCGATAGAGGGCGGCCCCGGGGGCGGCTTCCATTTGTCGGAAAATTCTACATCATTGTCGGAAAATTCTACATCATTGCCGATGTCGCCACAAGGACATGGGTCTCTTGTGTGCACAAAGTAAACCTGAAGAGAATTAGAGACCTTAGTTTCTTAAAACAAGACGGCTAGTTTAAGTTTCTTACGTTAGCTTCGTATTGTATACCGCGTTTGAGCTCGATTGCGCACCGCGTGGTCCCGTTGACATTGTGCCATTTTTTGTTCGGCGGAACGCACGGAAACTTGTCGAATGTGTCTTTGTCGAGAAATTCAAGAACGTCTATCTTTTGAGCGGTGCAATTGACCGTAACGGTAATTTGCATGCTATCGCCGTCGATATGTCCCGTGATTTGCTTCGCGCACGAGCACGCGATCGAGCCGTTCTCTAAAGTAAAAGGGAGGGAAAAAACGCGGGTGCGCGAGGCGGAGCTTAGGGAACAAAACGTTAGAAACGCAAACAAAGGCGCTCACCCGTCGTGCAGTCGTAAACGAAGTGGGTTGCATTGCTTGCGCTTTTCTAATAAATTAATACGGCGGAATTAGTAGGCAGGAGTGGTTATTGCAGAGCCAGTCTTAAGAGTTTCGGTCTCTTTCGATTCCGGTCTGCTGTCTATCTAACGTACGCGCGCAATGCACTCGCCCCCTCTCGCCCCCGTGAGAACACGTAAACCTAACTAGTAGGCCTATTCGACTCATTCGTTGTTGTTTTCTTTGTCTGTGGGGGCACAAGGGTGCTAAGTAGGGTCCATGTACGATGCTTAGCAGATAGAAAGTGAAGTCTTCTTGACCACGCCTCTCGACCCCGTTCTATCACTTACCCTATAACAGCGATTTTTTCCTCTATCCTGTGAACACGAATTGATCCCTTTGGTTAGAAGTAGGACGATGAGGAAGGCGAACAGAAGTCTGACGCACATCGCACCGTCGCGGTGAAGTCCGTGGTTTAGTAATCACGTGTCCGTTCGTAAATTTCAATCTCATCTCTTACTGTACTATGTTTGAAAGTGACAGTGCCGCGCGCGCGCGCGCAACGATAACGAAGACGACTCGAGATAGAAAGAAAGACCCATATGCATCTGCATGGGAATGGGCGTATAGACGGCGTATTTTATGCACTGAATTTGGAAGAAGAATATTCCACCTACTGCCCCCGTGTGCCCCGCAAATAAGAAGCAGAATAGTATTTTTACTCTTGCGACCGTTCACCCTTTCATTTGTTGTTGCGAGTCGGCGTTGCGAGTCGGCGTTGCGAGTCGACGTTGCGATGGAGGAAAAGCAGAGGAAACCGTGGGCGGGCCATCAAGGGGAGAGCTAGAGGGCGTAGACGCGAAAGTATTCGCAATCGATATTCAAAATACTTTAGTACTTACAAACTTTCACTCTATTAAAATAGACAGACTTAATGAAGGGACGTTAGGAATTCTCCCCGACCCGGCGACCTTGCCGCTAGACCCTCGATTACGATAATGGCCCAGTGCGCCGCGTGGCGTGCGAACTAGTGGAAGTCAATTCAATAAGAGAAAGTTTGCATGGGTAGCGATGGAAGCGAAAGGTCATCTCCTCCCTTTTTGATGTCAAATCCCGGGCCTCGCTCCGATGTCGCACCCAAATGGGGGAGTCCGGAAGGATGCATGGGAAGGATAATTAGATCACTTCCGCATGACATTCTTAGTCTTTCCATATGAATTGCTTTCTGTTACCGCTTGTGGACATGGTTATAGCGTCGCTTATGTCATCTTCGTTGTCTAATCTCCGGCTTTCCCCCGCGACCGGGAGCTCAGCTCGGGCGCGCCGGTTGTCAGGTACACGAGACTCCCAATGATGCAATGCGGGACCGAGACCGGCCGCGGTCTACGGCTATAAAACCGGGCAAGCCGAGTCAGTCAAAATCAGTACAACTGAAAATCTTGTGAAGATCGAGACAAAAGGAGAGAGACAGACAGACAGACAGACAAACGAACATTATGAGTCAGGTGAGTTGAACGATAAGCTTGCAGTGGGAGAAAGACCTATAGCGTCCTGATTTATGCAGATGAAATTCATTGTGTTATGCCTTCTGGTCGCGCTCAGCTTCGTTCGGTGCGCTCCCGTGACCGACTCAGTGCCAATGCCGCACAACGAAACGAATTCACTAAACGAATCGTCGTCAGCGAATGCGACCCATAATCGAGTGGAAAGATCGAAGCACCGCCAATGCGCCTTTCCCTCAGAAGAGGTCGAGGACCTCCTAAAAGACTTTCCGATTGTCGTCAAGCAAAAGTACTTCGGCAACGCTGGGTCCAAACCGACTTCACTTGGCTGCAAAGTCGGCGAAGTTCGAGAAGACCCCTACGAATTCACAACTTTCGCTAAGGATACAGACAAGAAGCAAACGCTCTGTTCCTACAGAGTCAAATGCGTCGAAGACAATGGTTTTACGTACTGGGAAGCGGAGGAAAAAGAAGAAGCTAGTCTCTGTAAGACGTGGCTCGGCGGCAGATGCAATGCAATATCTCAAGACCAGATTATGGAAAAGACGGTTGACTGTGGTTCGAACAAGCTTCAAAACGGCGAGCACGTTTGGGATTTCGGCGAACGCCTTTTCATCAAGAAAAAGGTTCGCACTGGATTCTATTGCAATTTTAATTGGACGAAAGCTCGGGAATTTTACTACAAAAATGCTACGCCCGAAAAACCTATCAATCGCGTGTTTTCACCGGCGGACGTAGGAAAAGCTTTGGCTAGATTCTAAATTTATCTGTTGTGTGCAAGATTTTTAAAATCTACAGAGTAAGCTGTGGCAGTTAATAATTTGTTCTATTTTTTTGTTTTCAATGTTTTGTTAATTTTTTCTAATGAAATACATCTATCTAAAATTATATCGTTTGCCATTCTATTATTCATTATCATTTGAAGAGCATGCGCAAGCAAGCAATGGCATTTACACGACTCGGTCTCGTTCTCTTCGTAATATACGCACTCGGATCCGTCGAGGCGAAAGTCTACGTGGTGAGCGCTTCGCTGGGGACGCGAAATCGACTCGCAAACCAACTCAAAACGAGAACGCAACTCATGATCCGTAGGCGTGGTCATCTAAAAACCGCTTCTTTCTCCCTTAGTACTTCCCCAACAACACGACGATACAGTTCAAATCGATCGCCGCGTCGTTCGGGCCTCCGATACCGGACAACTTCTTGGTAAATCGCTCGTCGTTTCCTCGCACGCTATCGCGATCGCTATCCCAAGGGAAAATTGGCCTACGCAACGCCTTCGAACGCTTGCGAAGAAGTCAAAGAGGCGCCTAAGTCCGGCGAAGACGATCCGTACGGCTGGTTCGCGATCGTCGATCGGGGCGACTGCAATTTTGATACGAAGGTGGGCGGAGGGGGCGAGGTCTCGTTTTTTTTTTTTGTAAAGCAATCGACTTTGGTTTTTCATTCTATCTAGGTCGTGCATTGTCAGAATGCGAACTATCACGCCGTTGTCGTGGTAAACGGAGACAATAATTTGGAACCGATGGGAGGCGGAGACGGTGAGAAAAAGAAGTCTTCTGTTGTTTTGATTTACCTAAAAAGGCGATCGTGGTTCTTTAGAAGCGAGGTATGTTCTGATACCTTCGACTATGGTCACCAAGGACACGGGAGATTATTTGAAGGAGCATGCAGTGGGAACTCAGAAGTAGAGTCCCAATGATTTATCCTCTGCTACGTTACTACTACTACTACTGCGTTTTTTTGTCTTCTCTTATAGCGCTTCTGTTATTGTGCAATTGACGCAGGAAGACTTTTATCTTTCGTGGGACGTTTACTTGGTTCCGTTTTCTGTGATCGTGGGACTGTGCATCTTTCTCACCGTCACTTTTGTGGTGAGAAGTGATGGAATTGACGCCCCTTTTGCCACTTTACACGCGACGCCCTCTTTCTCTAGATCGTCAAAGTTGTCAGTCACAGACGGCACGTTCGTCGCTGGAGGTTTCCCAGAGCCAGCCTGAAGAAAATTCCGACTAGGAGATACAAAGAAGGTAGGATGGACTTGCGTGCGTATTAAAAATCCAGGGGGGGGCCCAGCTTCTTTTGCATTAAACTTATTTTGGGAACTCTTGCAATAGACACATTAGACAGGTGGTCATAACATGCATATGCACGTTTCTCCATTGGTCTTCTGTTTTTTCAGGAACGGATCGAGAGGAGTCATGCGCAATCTGTTTGGAGGATTACAAGAACGGCGATAAAATTCGCGTGTTGCCATGCCAGCACAGTAAGCCTAAGGGGAGGGGGGGAGGCCGAGGGCACACGTATTTCCATTATTATTATACAACGAAAAAATCATTTTTATTAGTCTATCATTCCAAGTGCGTCGATCCGTGGCTGACGCGCAGCAAGCGACAATGCCCCGTCTGCAAACGTCGCATCCTCGACAACGGAACGTGCGAGGAGATGTCCGGCGATCAGACGTCGATGTCGAGCGACTTGGAGAGCTCGTTCGGCTCGTTCACGTTCGACACGACGACGACGGGCGACGGAACGACGAACGACAACAGAAACACGGAGTCGGAAACGACGCCTCTGATCGGGTCCCCGGTGCGAGACTACAGCGGCGTCGGCGATATTCTACGAATGCCTCCGTCGCCAATAGATGGAGACGACGACGACAACGACAACGGAGAGGAGGAGACCGGATTGGCCGACACGAAGTGTTAAGTATTTTGTACAGGTATGCGGCTACTGAAAAATTTTTTTCCTGCGCTTGGCTGTCGTTTGTAGCGAGGGAGCTTGGGCCTTGTTGTGAATGGGGGGGGAGTGTATCTTTTACTTTCAAAATCATGTGACGCTAGTCAGAGCGTGTTTCGGTTTCTTGGCTTACAAGGACCAGGAGATAGGGCTTGGGGGGGGGGGTCCCCCCGTTTGTGGGATGCCGTTTGTTTTTTTGATGTCACGTGATGTTGGAGAGGAGTCGAGCATCGAGGCGAATGTTTCGCTTTGCTGTCGTCGTTCTCTTGTCTTCTCTGCTTTACGCCATTGCCGTTGACAACAAGAAAGCCGTCTACTTTGATTTGAATTCGGTTCGCTTGAGCGAAGGCTCGTCTTATTATGACGCTCAAGCGCTCAATTTGAAGTATCTTCTCATGTTGGATCCCGATCGGCTTCTGTATAGTTTCAGAGTGAACGCGGGTATCAATACCACGGCTCAACCGTACGGAGGATGGGAGGCGCCCAATGTCGAAGTGCGCGGTCACTTTGTTGGCCATTACATGAGCGCCACGGCGATGATGTGGGCTAGCACGGGAAATGCGCAAGTGAGACGCTTCTCGTCTTAGAACGTAAGAACGACGAAAATTTTGTTTTGCGCTTAGATTAAAAAGAACATGGAGTACGTTGTGACGGAGTTGGGAAAATGTCAGGATAAGATCGGTACGGGGTATTTGGCCGCTTTTCCGACGTCTTGGTTTGATCGCTTGGAGAATTTGAAGCCAGTCTGGGCTCCCTACTATACCATACATAAAATCATGGCGGGGCTCTTTGATCAGTACAGAATCACTGGTAAAATAAAATAGATATATATTTAGACATAAAAAGACGATTGCGATTAAGGTAATCAGTCTCCTTTTGACATGGTGGTCAAAATAGCGAACTACTTCAAATCTCGAATCGATAAAGTCATAGCCAATAACACGATATCGTGGTGGTACAATATTCTCAATAACGAATTCGGCGGCATGAACGAAATCATGTACAACATCTACAACGTGACGAAAGATCCTAATCATCTCGCCATGGCTCATCTATTTGACAAGCCCGTCCTCATGGGACCGCTCGCCTCAGGACAAGACGAACTGACCGGCCTCCACGCGAATACTCACATTCCCGAAGTGATTGGCGCGGCGCGGCGACACGAAGTGACCGGCGATCCGACCTATAGGCAAATTACCGAATTCTTCTTCAACCTCTTGACGTCGACTCGAACGTACGCGACGGGGGGAAGCAACGACAACGAGCATTGGGGTTCGCCACACAGGCTCGGCGACACATTGAATGTATGATTCATTTATAGCAGCGCCCATTGAGCCCTGTGTAAGCACTCATATTCTTTTTAGGGTGGTACGGAAGAGACTTGCACTCAGTACAATATTCTCAAGGTGGCTCGTCACATATGGCAGTGGAATGCGAGTCCTCATTTGGCTGAGTTCTACGAGCGTGCCATTCTCAATGGAATAATCGGAATTCAGCGACCCAATGCGCCAGGCGTGTCTTTGTACATGAATCCGCTCGGCCCTGGGTTGAGCAAGCCGAGCGCTGCTCACGGCTGGGGTACGCCGTTTGATAGTTTTTGGTGCTGCTACGGTACGGGCATAGAGAGCTGGTCGAAATTGGGCGATTCTATCTATTTTCACGATTTCGACGGGGCCAATATTTGGATCAATCAATTCGTGCCTAGCACCGTTACGTGGGATCAGGGAAATTTGACTCTGAAACAAGAGTCGAATTTTCCCCTCGCGACGAACAATTCATTGGTTCCCGGAAAGGACTTGGTCAGCGTCCAAGTGACCGTCGAAACGTCATCGGCGGTCACGACTTCGTCCATATGGATTCGCATTCCGTTTTGGGCTCAAGTGCAAAGCGTGAAGGCGACTCTGAACGGAAACCCAGTGACGACGTCGAACATAGAAATTGGTTCCTATCTCGAAATCAATAGCAAATGGAAATCGGGAGACGTCATCGCTTTATCAATGGATCCCATACTAAGATACGAACGCATCGAAGACGATAGGTCAGAGTATGCGAATCTAGTTGCGATTCTCTACGGGCCTCTTCTCCTGTGCGGAATCACGACTAAAGAATACGATCTGATTGGCAATAAGAGCGATCTGTCGTCGTGGGTTCATCCAGTGGACTATGACAGGCAACTGAATTCAATCGCTCTCTACAACGCCGATTCGTCAGCGCCTAAACAATTCATACGTCACTCGGGATTTGCTGGTTGGATATCTCTTATCAATGTCACCCTGGGTACTGACGCTCCCGATTCGACGTTCATCATCACGAAAATCCAGTCGTCGAAAAATGAGACGCTCGTCCGAATGGCTAGCGTGAATTACCCGGACTATTACGTAACGTATACGAATTCTCAAATTCTGGTGCAGTCGTCGAATGACTCCGCCGATTTCAACGCAACGTCGACGTTTCGTCAAGTTCCGGGTTTAGTCAACGCGTCGAACTCGTTCTCCTTGGAACCTCTCAATATGCCGGGCTACTACGTTTCGATCAGTACGGCGTTGCTACGAGGATACACGCCCCTTCACGTGGCGAAATTTCAAGACGGCGACGATTTCGCCAAGGCGAGCACGTTCGCCATGGAAACGCCGAATTTCGAGTACAAACCGTACAGCTTCGTCGCGAAAGGTAAGAATCGCGCCTATCTACTGCAACCGATCAACGAAATGGTCGACGAACAGTACACGGCTTATTTTAATGTAACCACGGCAACGTAATTCCTAATTTCTTTCCCTACAACTGCCAGTTCGTTTCTTCGACTTTCGGTCGACGTTTTCGCGCTAGAAATTGTATGCGCCGCTTCATTTCTCTGTTGTAGACCCGATTGCATGTTTCGTATTCTATTCGTTCGCGCAGTTTCGTCGGTCTTTCGAAATAGCGGCCACGCGACACTTTATCGTTGATTCCCTCCGATACGAGACGTCGCGTTAGACTCCTGTAGGCGGCATCGACGGTATTTCGACCCACCATGATCGTTCTAGACGCGAATTGAAGATGCTTCGCCATTTTGTGTGTCCGGGTGCTCGCTATGGCCTTATCACGTGACTACCCAGAGTTCAGTACGCAAAAGGACGAATCTCAGAACTAAACCTACCAAACAAAGCGTTTATTAAAGACAATGAGAGTTCGAAAGTGCTCGTAAAATTATGCGAAAGCACGGCGCAGAGCGACAAGCTAAATGTATCCGGGCGTCTTCACCTCGAGGCTTGATAACAACTCGTGCCACGTTGATTTCGTGTTTTCTCGAGTTTCGTTGCCAAATTGACGCTTTTTCTCGACGATGAAGGTCAAAGAAGTCTCGCGCACGGCCAACATAGCATGGAGTCCGGCTAAGCACCATCCAATCATGCTCGCTGCGGGAACAGCGGCCCAGCAACTGGACGCCACCTTCAGGTAAGCGCCGAAACAAGGCGAAAAGACTCATTTCCCTACGCAAATTCTAGCACGACCGCTTCGCTGGAGATATTTCGACTGGATTTATCCGAATCCGGCACGACGATGCCTCTCGAAGGATCCGTTTCCATACCGCAGCGGTTCGAATGAAAGAAGACGCGCTTTGGGACTATTGTAGCGATTTCCGTTCAGGTGTCACAAGCTATTGTGGTGCGGGCTCGAAATGGAAGGCAGTGAAGGGAGCGGGGGAGCGATTATTGCCGGCTCCGACAATGGGCTCGTCACGGTTTGGAGTCCTAAAGCCGTTTCCGAGTAAGAACGACGATGGATTGGCATTGTTTACGTATGTGTGCATTGTTGATTTGTGCTTTCCTTAGAGGTGAAGAGGGTCTTCTGTTCAAGTCAGATCAGGTAAGGATTGTCATGTAGCTAAGCTAAGACGTTGTTTCGCTCTCTTTCCGTGTCTTTTTTATCTAAGTTTCACATGAGTAGTCTGTGAATATTTCTTGCTCTTTTTCTAGCATTCAGGCCCTGTGCGTTCGTTGGATGTCAATCCTTTTCAGGTTGGGGAGTAGCTACTGTTTTGAAGTTTTTCTGTCTCTAAGTGGAAGGCTTCTAGTCAAATCTTCTTGCTTCTGGAGCAAGCGATTCTGAAATATTCATATGGGATCTCAACAATCCTCAGAATCCAATGACGCCTGGATCGAAAACGCAGGTAGTTTAATCAGGTAATACTAGTGTTAAAAACAGTAGTCAAAAAACCTTTTAGCCTCCAGAGGACATCAGCTGTGTGGCATGGAACTGTCAGGTAGGAGAAATTGTCTCCAACGTTACTAAATAACGTACTACTATTGATAAATCTTCTTGAAGGTTCAGCACATTTTGGGTTCAACGGCGCCTAGTGGGCGTTCTGTCGTCTGGGATTTGAGAAAGAACGAGCCAATCATTCAAATCTCGGACCACTCATCCAAGATTCGCTGCAAGGCTATTGGCTGGCATCCGGACATTGCAACGCAACTTGCAACGGCGTCTGAAGACGACCGAAGTCCAGTTGTACAGGTATAGAGACCAAAATCGAAAATGACTTATATCCTGATCGTTTACCTAACGTATGTTTAGTTATGGGACTTGAGGTTTGCTACGTCTCCTATGAAAGTTCTAGAACACCAAAGGTGTTCTCATCTTTTCTAATTGTCTTTTTTGAAATTCTTTTGCTCTGCTTTAGAGGCATTCTTTCTATGGCCTGGTGTCCTCATGATGCCGATCTCTTGATCACATGTTCAAAGGTATAACGTCAAATAGAATTTATTTTGAATATTTTTTATTTGCTGCTTTGCCTTAGGACAACAGGGTTGTATGCTGGAATCCGAATAGCTCAGCTCAAGGCGGAGAAGTATTGACTAGAAGAAGCCAATATGTAGTATAGGGCAACCAAACGGGGTTTTAGATTGTGTATGAGCTTCCAACGACCAGTCAGTGGACTTTCGAAGCTCTCTGGTGTCCTCGCAATCCTGCGGCCGTTGCGACTGCGTCGTTCGATGGACACATCAGCGTTTTCTCTCTCATGGGAGGACAAAATTCGGAAGAAGAACAGAAAAACGTAAGGAAACAGAGAGGAAATAAATCGTATGTATACTTTTCTGTGGCTAGATTGGCGTTGCTGATGATAATGATCCTTTTGGGCAATCGATGTTGAATCAGCATAAAGCAGCTACAGTTGGTCCTTTGAAGAAACCACCCAAGTGGATGCGGAGACCATGTGGGGCTACATGGGGGGTATAGAGAATCATGCACGTACGATGTACATACGTAAATAAACGAGTCTTTAGTTTGGTGGAAGATTGGCGACGTTCAATCAATCAGATCCTAAAAAAGTCGAGCAGCTATTGTCTTACAGTTATTTCTGTCTATAATCGTTTGATATTCAGATACGAATTCATCAAATTACAACTGAGAAAGAATTAATGAATCGAAGTCAGGCCTTAGAAGCCGCTCTGAACGACAACAACGTGATGGAGTTTTGCAACAAGAAGATAAGCGAATCGGATGCAGATGAAAAGCGCACATGGGAATTTCTCAAGGCAAGACACGAAGTAGCTGTACTTGTAGCGCAATGCACTAGGCATACGATAATGGACCATGGCTAATAGTCGATAAGTGTTAGTCAGGGGGGACGTGTATGCTATAGTGATAGTGAGTTACAGTTCTAATGGCAAGCCGTTGATGTAGTGGCTTATCATCGAGAAGTCTCATATATCAATTGTATATTAGATTTGCTTTTCGAAAGAGCCAAGACAGAATTTTCTGTCTCTACTGGGCTACAAAGCCGAAGAACTGGAAACAAAGGTAAGATAATGACAATAGAAGTTATCTTTTTATTTATTTATTTTAGTTTGGAGCTTTGTCTGAGTCGCACGGTGTTAGTGCCGGTGAATTGGCAGAGAAAATGGAAGATCTGACTACAGTCACTGATGTAGGTTACTGCGTAGGGGGTACTATGACTAACTAGTAGACGTAGGACGATTCGAAGCATTTAAAAGCGTCTGCCGCTTTTGAGAGTGCGAGTCCGGCGGACGCGTCTCCGTTTGATAACCTCAGTCCAGCCGGAAGTAGAGATGAGCGTGCTAGCAGGGAGCCGAGGAAACTAACAATAAAAACTCAGGGTTGGAAGAACTAACAGTCTTTCAAAAATCTATTGCTATTGCTACTCGTATTTCTATTAGTATCTTCCCACGTGGCCGTTCCTTTTAGCATTTCAACGGATGATGGTAAAAGAAAGACTGCCAGAAGACTTTTCTGTAATCGTTATTGATAATTTAGATGTTGACGGACTTTTGAGCAAGGCGTTACTGACAGGAAATTTCGAGCTTGCTGTTGAAATTTGTCTTTTTGCTGATAGACTGGTATAAAAGGAGTAGACGCTTGCACGGTAGATGTTTTCCTTATATTAGTTTTGTAGTCTGACGCTCTTGTTTTGGCGGTCGCTGGTGGAGCCGATCTTTTCACCAGAACTCAACAAATTTATTTTCAGAAGCAAAAAGGAAAGGTGTCTCGGGTAAGAGAGCCAAAATTGGATGTTTTCGGAATATTTACTTTTATCATCTTTCCTAAAGCTTCTGAGTGCTGTTGTGCAAAAGGATTGGCTCGACATCATTCAGTATGGCGAATTGCAGAATTGGCCTGAACTACTCGCTGCCCTTCTCACCTATGCAAAACCGGAAGAATTTTCAACTCTTTGCGGTAGGCTACATGACAGTTTAATATTTTTATTTTATTTGGCTTTAGACGTTCTCGGAAGTCGGTTGGAAGCGGATCAGGATTTGAAGCGGAGTGCGTTGTTGTGCTACATTTGCGCTGGAAACGTTGAGAAATTAGTGGAGTGCTGGTAATGACGTGACTCAGAAATGACATGTATCTATCTATTTGTTCTTTCCAGGCTTGGAATCAGTGTGGATCCGGAATTGCCTTTGTCTTTGCAGGATCTTATAGAGAAGGTGATGATATTGAGAAAGGCGGTTCAGATGGAACGACAGCGTCAGCCAGGCACAACGGGAAGTCCGAAATTGGCTCAAAAGCTACAGTAAGAGTAGGAGCCAGGGAACGCAAATGTATCATTGTTGTTATGCAGAGAGTATGCGATTCTTTTGGCGTCGCAAGGCGATCTTGCTACATCTATTCTCTATTTGGAGCACGCTATGACTGCCAAGGTATGATATGGGCGGCGTCATTATGTTCTGCTGTCGAGTGTGCATACTTGATGGGGTTTAATTAATGATTGCTGTTTTGTTTTTCTTCAAGGATGATCAACTGGAATGGCGCGATCGCGTTTACCACGCTCAGTCACACTGCGACCGTGCCCAACCCGATTTTCCCTTTGCTATTCTCAACATATTACCAGAGAAACCTGTTGAAGTGGTACGTAGCCAATTTTAAACAAATTCAGCGATACAATCAATAGAACGTTTAGCGGGCACCGGCACCGGCACCAGAACCAGCACTAGCTCCAGTGCATGCACCAGCACCGGAACGCAAAGCAGCTCCCTCGTTCGCTCAAGTGCCGGCTCCTTCTATGAATCAACCGAAGCCAATGCCTTGGCAGCCTTCTGCTTCGACATCGAATCCGATTCCGAGTCCGATTCCAAGTTCAACTGGAAGCGGCAGCGGCCCGGCAGTCTACAATCCGAGACTCTATCAAGAAACGCCATCTTCTGGAATGCGTCCCGGTCCTCCACCTCCTCTGGAAGCGCAGCAAGTGCCACCACCGTCACGTCCTCCCCATCAGCCAATCAAATCAGGTAGGGAAAAAGAATATGACTTTTTTGTGTGCGAAGAAAACTTTTTATTGCAGCGATATCCTATCAAGAAAGGCCTCCCCAAGGAGCGTGGAATGATCCACCTCAAATTCAACCACAAACAAAAGTAATGAAAATTCGATTTTGATTATTAGTCGACTATCTATGCAATTTTTTAGACGCCGACAGCTTACGTGGCTCCGGCACCTATCATGGCACCCATAGGGGGCTCTCCTGCGTACAGCCAATCGGAACCATATAATCCGAGTGTTCAAACGGGCGAACGTCCTCCTACTGCGCACAACGAGCAACTTGGATACGCTCCTCCTCCTCCTCCGGCCTCACAGAAAAAAGTACAATGTGTTTGTTCTAGCGATTTTAGTTTCTTACCTTTGATTGGATGAAAGGAAGCTATGCCTACTCCGCCACCAGTGATGAAAGCGGCCATACCAGCAGAGCATCTGTCTTTGGTTCAAACGTTTGATGATTTATTGGATCGGTGCGGGAAATTGGCTAAAACTCCTGTGAGTCGACTACAAAGAGAAGTGAGCCATCAATTATTATCTCGATTTATAGTCAATGAAAAGAAAAGTGGACGACGTCAAAAAGAAGTTGGAAGTATTGGCAGACAAACTACGAGAAATGAGCGTAATTTTTAGAATAAGAAGCGTCTATAGAGTCCACGTTTTTCCTTTCTTCTAGCTTTCTCAATCAACACTTGGCTCATTGTATCAAATGTCTCAAGGCAAGCTTGAAATGAGAATGCTGTTGTGATTTTTTAATTTTGTTCTGTTTAGCAATCCAAATAGGAGACTATCAGACGGGATTGTCTGTCCACACAAATCTCGTTTCAACAGGAAATTTCAATGAAATCAGCGGATTCATGCCAGGGATTAAAACTCTACTTCAAATGAGCCTACAGCTTAGACTATAAGCGTTGCGTCAAAATCGTGTTGCACGACGCAGAAATTTATTCCCAATAACATGAAACGCTCCATGGGACGCGGATGTCGCTTAATTAAATCTGCCGTCATGAGACCATGCCTCTCTCGCGTGCTATCCGGGACGCTCGGTGGTGTAGAATCACTAGAATGGGCAACAACAGTTCAAGCAGCGACGACTTCTCCCAGAGCGACGAATCCGAAGAGAATGGCGAAGACGGAAAGGAGGTGGACATGACGACAAAATCATCGGAAAGCGGCGACGACGACGACGACGACGCAGCGGATCGAAACGAAATGACAACGCTTGGCAACGGCCGTCGATCCGAAAAGTCGACCGCTTGGGAAGTTGATCTATCCGATTGGAAGCCGAAACGAACCGAAACGGAGCCGAGCGAGCCGATAGAAGAACGAGGAAGCAGCATTTCTACTTCCGCCTCGCTCCCCGTAACAATAACGCCAAAGACAATGGCAGAACGAAGAGTGATGGATCAGCGACGGTGGTAAGAAAAAATAAAAGAATAGAAAGAAGATCGTCTGACGAGGATTTATCAAATGGAAAGGTTTTGCATGTGCCGGCCTCAGTATAAGAAATCGTGCGGCGTATCGTCACTCGTTTCGTGCTGGAATTATCTCTACAGCACGCTGGGCACGGGAAAGTAGGTCGACGATTTCTTCAGAAATTCCAAATGCCTAATACGTTGACGTCTTCTTCTCTGTGCAAGACTTCGACCGATTTCTCAAGAGGAGGCATTGACAGTGCTCGGATTCGAGCCCCCGTTTGATGCCATTCGCTTTGGACCCTTCACAGGAAATGTGACGCTCATGAGGTTTAGAGTCTCCCTCCCTCTCAAAAACGTTTTCAATTTGACTTGTTTTTCAGGTGGTTTCAGCAGTTGAACGAGGCGTTTGGGTGTCACGGAAAAGCTTTCTATTTCTACAAGCCTCACGGTGCTGGTCGAACCATTGGACTCTCGTCCGAAGAGGCTCTCGCTCGGCTCAAAGAAGGGCTCAAAAATGAGAATATGGCGTTCATTTATCACTGTTCGAATCACTACTTTTGTCCTATTGGCTTCGAGGACGTTCCCCTGGCGCCAATTAATGCTTATCAGTACGTAGATTAGCATCGAGTCTATGTGGTCAGATACGAGGCTTTGTTACTGCAGGACAAGTTTGTCAGATTCTGATATTGATACTTGGATTCTAATTGGAGAACCCAGTAAAGCTCATCCCGGAATCCACTGCAAAAAGTGCAAGGAGACTGTATACTATGCATCTTTCTTTGATTTTTTCTTCTCTTCTTAGGTGGACTGACGTGTGCACGGATTTGGAGTGTCAAAATCCCGAATATTTTGACATTCGACACACGGATCGGGGCGTGAGAACGCGACGGACAAAGAAGGTGGGAGGTAATCTACATGGGATACTAGCGTTTCAGCGTCTTGACGAGGCCTCGGATTCAAAACGAGACTTGACCCCCTCAAGTGAGGACATTCCTGATAGCGATCCTGAATCAGAATAGAAACCCCTGTTCATTTCCTTCTCAGCGTTTGTGTGCAAAATGCATCAAAGGGTTATCCGGGACACGTTGTCTGCACGTTCTCCTTCCGCCCAACATGGCTGCGACGGCGAGCGGAGGCTTTCGCGGCGTCCTCCTGCGCGATCTGAAAGCCCGAAACAAGCGGGAAGCAGACCGGTTCGCCGACATCGTTCACGCGCGTAAGCCTTCCTCATCCGCGTCCCCCATCCGGAGACGTCGAGAAAACGCGTTCTCTCGCAGACAACAGACTATTCGAAAGAGTCGCCACGCTGAAAGCGGCTAACCGCGACTTCGAACGCGAAACGATGCGTCTGAGAGAGGCAAGAACGTCGAAACCGGTCTAGTCGTGCCGCCATATAATTCCTCGCGTTTAGGAATTAGAGCAGGCGGCGTTGCGCGGTGGCGGGGGTGGCGGTGGCACGCGGAGTGCAGCCGATAAGGACACGATTTTTAAGTTGCAGTCTGAACTGACGGAAATGCATAGGCGGAAAGGAGAGGTCGGTGGAGATAATTATTAAAATTTTAGTCTTCAGTGGTGGGAGATTCAGAGCATGTGTCCAGGCTCCAGGCAATGTTATTGAATCAATAGACTGATAGGTCCTAACCTATCAGTCTATAAACAGGGGGCCTTCGGCAATGATGCACATGACACACAGTGCAGGGCAGTTGTCTTATAAAGAGACTCCTCCCTCTTTTCTTCCAGGTGGCGGACCGGGTCATCGAACTGACCGAAGAGAGCAAGAAAAAGGAAGACGAGATTAAACGGCTTACGGACCTTTTGAATGCCGTGAACGTGGACAAGAATCGCTTACAGGCCGACTGTCAGTCGCTGAGAGTTCGGGTCGAGGAGATAATGAGGGAAAATAACGTAAGTTTTTTTTCTCTCGACCCACTGTGCAAGGAAAAAGAAAGAAACGATCATTGTTCTCTAGGTTTTAAAAGACGAGCAGCAAGCATTGCAGCTCGCTTATCTGAAGCTGGACGAAATGGTGAAGAAACTGAAGACGGAGAATCGTGATCTAGTGAGCGCTATATCTCTCTCTACGTTTCTCTCTCTACTCCGTTCTCTAGGTGGATCGGTGGATGATGCAGAAGGCGCAGGATGCCGACAAAGTGAACCTGAAAAATGAAGCCGATGCTCAGTTAGTAGACTCCTCCTACATATGACTCATATACGCTCCACCGTTTATTTCATCGCAGAAAGAGACAGGTCAAGTTACAGGATGAACTTCAAGACGCAGCTCGACCGATAGACGAGCTCCACACGTCTGTAGCCGCTTCTGCTTTAGCTAAAATTAAGGACGTACCCGCGGCACTCCTAAGGCAAACGATCACCCGTAGCACATTTTTTCTTGCTCTCCAATTTCGATGTCTTTGTAGGCGTTTCTCCAAAAAGGCTCAAAGCAATCCTGATAATGATGACGTGATGGAGCACGTGTCGCGTTGCTTTTCGGCCATTCTTCCCGTTAAATCGAGTCACAAATTCGTATGTTTGACGAAACGCGCGCATTGTGTCTTCCCGTCTTCACTCCGTTTCTCCCCCCCCAGGATGCTCACGACGGGGAGGTTGTCACGTGTCGCTTCAGTTCCACGGGTCGTTATCTCGCGACCGGTGGAGCCGATAGGAAGCTCAAGTTGTGGGAAGTTGCAGCAGGTCGAAACGAACGTCTGTCTGAGAAAGAATTCAGCTTGCTCATTCCTTTGCATTAATCTAGGTAAGGCGTTTGATAAGGGAGTCTTCATTGGTTCCAATGCGGGCGTCACTTCAGCCGAATTTGACCTACACGTAAGTTGTCGAGGAATCGCTGAATGGATCTTCTGTATTGTCTTGTGTGTGTGTACTAAGGAAAAAGTGATTGTTGGAGCTTCGAATGATCACAGTGCGCGCGTGTGGGGCTTGAATGATCAGCGACTTCGAGTGCGTAACTGCGCCCAGAGCCGTTTCTTGAGTAATTAATTGGGGGTTTTCAGCACACTTTGACTGGGCATTCGGGCAAAGTCATGACAGCGAAGTTTCTGAGCGACGGAGCTAAAATTGTACGTTTTTTTATTGAAATGTATGCTGGCTTCAATCTATTTTTCGACGTTGTTTTTTGACAGGTGACTGGAAGTCACGATCGAACGTTGAAAGTGTGGGACCTGAGAGGAAAATCATGTGCGTACTTTGAGGAATTTTTGCAATTCTGATGGACGCGTTTTTCTCTAAGGCTTTCGTACAATTTTTGCGGGTTCCAGTTGCAATGACTTGGTTGTCAATGATGGATCAGGGTAATTTTGTTGATATGAGTAGAGACGTCTTACCATGGGCCTTTTACGTAGTCCTTCCATCATCAGCGGGCATTTTGATAAGAGGATCCGATTTTGGGACATAAGATCCGAATCAAGCGCAAATGAAATATCTCTTCAAGGCAAAGTGACTTCCCTGGATCTGTCCCCAGGTAAAAAGCATCCTACGCGGTTGTCCCCATTACAAAAAAATTCAATTAATAAATTGATTAGATCGCACGCTTCTGCTGAGCAGTTCAAGGGATGACACGCTGAAACTGATCGACCTGCGCATGAACCAAGTCACCGGCACCTTCAGGTAAATAATGCGCACAAGCTATATACTGTGTATATGTAATAATAATTCGTGTGCAGTGCCGACGGACTGAAGATAGGCACGGACTATTCCAGAGCTTGCTTCAGGTGCCACGCGCGCGCGTATATTTCTTTATCAGAAAGCGTTGAATTTTTTTCTAAGCCCCGACGGTGAATACGTCGCAGCCGGTTCGCACGACGGCTCCCTCTTCGTCTGGCGAACGCAGACAGGCAAATTCGAGACGAGCGTTCGTGAACACAGGTAAAAGCAGACGAAAAAGATTTCCCTTTGTTCGAGCACCCTCGTCAATCTAGTGCCTGCGTCGTGGCGTGCGCTTGGCATCCGAGCGGATCTCTACTCGCGAGCACGGACCGAAACAAGAAGTGCGTCCTCTGGACGAACTGAGCCTCTCTTCCCCCTCCCCCCCTCCTGTACATAAATCGCAACGAGACGGACAAGCGTTGGGTTAGTCTTTTCTTTTTTATTCGTAGCCTACCCCTTATTACAGTACGCGCAAATACTCTTATGTAGCGTGTCACGTGACTCCTTCCACCATGGCTCGCTCCTATTCGCGTTCGTACTCACGCGGAAGCGATCCCATACCGTTCGTGCCCGGCTACGAGCCGGGACGTCTCATGCTCGCCGTCAAGTACGACGACTTGAACATGGCACGTCAGGTGCTGGAGTCGCTTCCCGATCGCGACGCTCGTCTGCTCAACGTCGCCGACGATTGGGGCTACACGGCCCTGCACGTCGCCGCCGAGGAGGACAAGGCCGACATGTGTCGTTTCTTGATCGCGCGCAACGCGAACATTCGAATAAAGGACGCTTTCGGAAGCACGGCGCTGCATCACGCGGCGAGCGGCGGTTCGAAGAACGTCGTCGATTTGCTCATCGCTCGCAAAGCGCCGCTCGACGTCCGCAACGATACGGGGAACACGGCGCTGCATCTGGCAGCGAGCCGAGTGAGTGATTGACGTTTGATTGAGGTTCCGCTAACGGTCGGTGACGTATGGGGGCGTGATCATAAGTTTAAATTTCACACAGCGTCAAAAACCCTGGGAAATGTATATTCGGTGCACCTCTGTTCTAGGGTCACATTGGTATCGTCGAGGCTTTAGTTCTAGCCGGTGCCGATGCAACGGCAAAGAACGCCGACGGGAAAACGCCTTTGAGACTAGCTAAAGAGGGAGCCCAAGAGCCCGTTGCAACGTACCTGACTGGAGTCGAAAGGGAACAAGGTGTTCGACGGGCTGGCTATTTTAGCAATGCCTTCCACTTTCTGATCAACTTCTCTCCCGCAGTTCACGCCGTCTATAAAGAAATCAACGAAAGAAAGGAGGACGTCATCAAGGCGTACATCTTAGCTCAGAATGAGGCTCGACATCGCGTGTACAGAGCGAGAGTGTTCACAGTGACCTCTCCGACGAAGTCCACAACAGCAGGTCCAAACGAAAACATTCAATTATTTAAATCTTGCAATACCAATGTCTTCTTTTAGGGGATTCGAGCCTTCGAAAATTTCTTGTAGGAGAACCCGTTGCTGCGGAGTCAGAGTCGACTCAAACCGTTCACGTCGATCCGACGACGTATTCCATCGAGGCAAATCAATACACGCTTTGGGAGAAGAAGTCGCCTTCGGAGAAGAAGAAAGAGCAGAACGCCGATCAGCCGCCGCCGAAAGAATCGCTGCGACCGCACCAAACGCGTCGAGACATCTACAACGTCGCCATCGCCCGATTCGTCGTCAACGAAATCTTGAAGCGAGCTCCAATAGCGAAGGCGAACGTGAGTCAACAAGATCTGAAGCGAAAGGCTCTCGAAGATCCGAATTGGTCGAAAATGACGTGGCACTACGAAGGAGAAGACGACGACGAGGAAGAGGAGGAGGAGGAGGAGGAGGAGGAGGAGGGGAACGTTGACGAGACGAATCGAGGCGACGACGGCGAGGAAGCCAACGACTGGCTCGTCGTCGGCGAAGAGGAGGAGAAAGAGAAAAAATTTTCACTTCCCGTCGACTCGACTCGAATTCCCGAAGAGGTGCAGAACGAAGTGATCGCCATATGGAAGGAGATCAAGAAGAGCGGCACCAGCGAGCAGCTCGCCGCCGAAAATCCCAACGCCAAGCCCAACATCGCCGTCGACGTGTGGGACGTTCGCATGAACGCCGTCGGACAGTTCGCCAAAGTCGTCTGGCCGATTGCGTTCAGTCACAAGGCCGTCTACATCATGGGATACGATCAGAAGAAACGATGGAACGCCGTCGTCGACGCCGGCGACGGTTCGTCGACGAGGGAATTCGGCACCGGACGAAAAGTCGAGACGGATCGAAATATCGATCGATTTAGCGGTAATCTCTGCTCGGCCGTCGCTCAAGTGCCGGCGTATCACTACATGCCGTTTCTTCGACGACGTCGACGACGCGGCGACGACGACGATCCGCACGTCGCTCCGGCATTCGTTCTCGCCGGTCTCAACCGACCGGACGACGACGAAGACGATCTCATCCTTCGATCGAATCTCGAAATGGTTCAGGGACGAGTCGCCGATTCGGCGGCGGCGCGTCACCTGCCCGACGGCGGAAAATTTGTCTTCTCCTTACCGAGCGACGAGGCGGAGAAGAAAGTGCGTCGTTACGTCGAGCAGACGCTCCGAAGGGAGTCGTATTGCGGCGAACGAATTCCCGTTCAGTGGCTCATCTTCGAGTACTGCGTCGACGTGCTGAAATCGCAGAAGAAACTCGCAATCGCTCGCGACGAGCTCGCGCGACTCGTTCTGCCGAAAATCGCCTCGACGCTCGATCCGTCCAAGCGGAAGATGTCCGACTTCGACGCGATGCTCGGCTACTATCACGACATTGGCTATCTTCTTCACTACGACGTGCCCCAATTGCGAGACGTCGTCTTCTTGTCGCCTCAGTGGCTCTTCGATTTCTTAGACGACGTTTTCAGTCTCAATGCCGCCGCGTCCAAGCAGTCGACGAGCGCCACACGTCTTTACGTTAATGCTGCCGAGGCGACGGCGATTCATCTCAACGGACAAATCCTCTCCTCGTTGACGGAACAAATCACGAATAATTACCCAATAGGAATCGTCGTCAACGATGAAGATTTTACCGCTATTGATCTTCTCGAAGGACTCGATTTTCTCGTGAAAATCAACCGTGACGACGACGAGGACGAACCGGCGTGCTATATTCCTTTGATTGCGTCCAACGATTTTCAACCGCCTCAAGCGGGGATTAATCCTTGCATTATTCGAGGGGTCATCGATTTTTTGGGCGGCTATTGTCCCAAGTCGCTGTTTACCTACTTGGCCGGCGTCTATTTGCCGCGTCGATACGGCCTTCGGCGAAAGGGCAGCATTCGTTTCTTTGACTCGAGCGTTTGCATTCAAGTCCGAGCGAACGCCTTCTTCATTCTCGAAGAAGAAATCGATCGAATCTGCATCGTTCTGATCTGTTCCATAAAAGACGCCGCGGGCGGCGGCGACGACGAGGACGACGACGTTGTGAGGAGCGATGCCGAGCTAAGAGATCTCTGCCACGAGATCAACGACGCCGTGCTGGAGGAGCTGGCTCGAGTCAAGGAGAGATGGATTCCGGGTCTGCTCGCCGAATGCTCGGTATCGGTAGCTCAGGCGGCAGAAAATTACTCTCAATAGACAGTCTCAGTAGAAGCTATTTATAGAGAAAACGTGCGGTTCCTAGTGCGTTCAGCGGTTCTAAAACTTTCAAACCGCTTTTTCTCGATTGACGTCCCCCTCAACTAAAATGACGTCGGGCTAAATCAAAGCTTATTCATTGAAGCTTCAATCTGCCAAATCTCAAGCTTAGACAATTCGAACTCATCTTAGACGAGCCATTTTTCTTTCACGGGGTCTCGATAGAACGATAAATGTTTACTTCATTGGCTGATTTAAGGCGCGTGCGCGACAAGAGCTACGTCATTGGCTCTCCGCCCATTGTTACGCACTAGTACTCGTACATGCGCGTTTGAAACTCCGTCCTGCCGTGCTTGGCACACTCAAGTGCTGTTTGACTAAAGGGATTAATCGCCTCCCGTCTATGATTAACGTAAATCGATGCCTACATCTTCGAATGACCTATCCCACCATTTGCCTAAATTATTGGAGGTTTCGTAAGAGCGTTTTCACGCGTTTTCTCTACAATCCGTGGTCGTGCGCGTGTCTTTCGACTTCGTGTGAGCGTGTCTTTCGACTTCGAGTGATATATTTCTAGATCGTTCAAGATCGGCGACAGAGTCGAGGCTTTTTGCGGTGAATCGCGCAGACAAGGAACAATCCGCTTCATTGGGAAGACGGAGTACTCAAAATTCCTTGATCAAGCAGGAATCGTACTTGACACTCCGTGGCGAAGAGCTCATAACGGAGTTGTGCTAGGAAAAAGGTGGGGCGAAGCGTTTTCATGAATCCTTTTTTTTCTAAATCTTGGCATAGATATTTTGATGCACCAAAATATTGCGGAATAATGCGCAAACTTTGCGAGGTGGCGAATTTCACATAACGCGAATTTTTTATTTCTTGTTGATATTAATTTGTAGATAAAACATTTGCCGCCCGAAAAAAAAACCCCAAGGTAAGGTGGCGAAGTGACATGTTTAAGAATCAAAGATTAGTACATGAATTTAATATTTAGGCCCTAGGAATTAAAGATTAGGCCCTCAATTTAATATTTAGAATCAAAGATTAGGCCCTCCCTTTATTATTCCTAAGAATTAAAGATTTGGTTCTCGATTTAATATTAAGGCTCTAAGAATTAAAGATTAGGCCCTCAATTTAATACATAGACCTTTAGAATCAAAGATTAGTCCCTCAATTTAATATTTAATCCCTGTCAATCAAAGATTAGGCCCTCAATTTAATTTTTAGGTCTTTAGAATCAAAGATTAGGCGCTCAATTTAATATTTAGGCCCTGTGAATCAAAGATTAGGCCCTCAATTTAATATTTAGGCCTTTAGAATCAAAGATTAGGCGCTCAATTTAATATTTAGGCCCTGTGAATCAAAGATTAGGCCCTCAATTTAATATTTGGCCTTCAGAATAAAAGGTTAGGCCCTCAATTTAATATTTAGGCCTTTAGAATCAAAGATTAGGCTCTCAATTTAATATTTAAGCCTTCAGAATCAAAGATTAGGCCCTCAATTTAATATTTAGGCCTTTAGAATCAAAGATAAGGCCCTCAATTTAATTTTAGGTCTTTAGAATCAAAGATTAGGCCCTGAATTTAATATTTAGGCCCTGTGAATCAAAGATTAGTCCCTCAATTTAACGTTTAGGCCTTTAGAATCAAGAAACTGATTTAAAATCATTACTTGCTTGTTTCTAATGCGTGACTTGTAAGACGACGGGCTACTGGCTATGGCCAGAGGTAAGAATAAATAATGTTCATGTTTTGGATTTGCTGTTCTCTTCATCACACTTTTTATGTCTTTGACAGAGATTTGGGGAGCGGCCCTAAAAGTTCAATTGGACCCATCTAACAAACAAAGATGGAAACTGGGAAAAATTTTAAGGAGAAAGTAAAATTGATTCTAATTAGAAGGGAGATGTTTAATTAGCGTTTTGCATTTTGCAGATTACTGAAGCCATGGATGTCGTCTTTAAAAGCAATCTTGGAGTCCTTCCCACCCGCCTTTCATTACGCCATATATCAATTAAGGAGTTATCATTTAAATAAAAAGACGCACGATTTACTAAAAAAATTTTGCAGAGTAAAAATTTAACTACGAGCTAGAATTTGTTGTTTTGCAAATCAGAATTTGTTTTCATAGTGAATGTTGTTCAAATCAGAATTTGTTTTTCTAATAAACGTTTGGCAAATCAGACTTTTTGTTCATAATGAATGTTTTGCAAATCAGAATTTTTGTTCATAATGAACGTTTTGTTTAGAGCAGACACGATGACCAGCTCAGATTAATCCGGGTCTCTCTTTCAAACATCAGCCTCTTCAAACGACGAGCAACCGCCAAATCGCGACGAGTTGGCTCCAGACCGCTTGGGCCATAGCCTACCGACGCCCTCTACGTGCTTCAATTGACTCCTCCCACCCGTTTTCAGATTGCGTCACTCTCTGACTCTCTCTACATGGCAATGAGTCATCCGGAGCGACGTACTCTCTACTTTGGAGATCTGAGCGCCGCTGTGGCGGAAGACGACTTGGAGAAACTAATCGGGCGCGTTGCCGAGTTCGATTCTCTTCACATAGCGCGCCAGCAAGTCCGCAGTCGATACCACGCCTACGTTAACTTCTACAGCGGAAGAAACGGGTAACGTTCCTCGCTATTCATTCGCCAATCGTTCCTTTTTAATCTACGACTCAGCTCGCCGCGTTATGAACGCTTTCGACGGCGAAAAACTCGAGGGATCCCACATAAGGGCGATCCCACCCCAGTCGGCGCCAATTCAGCGACAACAACGTCATCGTCAAGAACGTCAAGGAGAGTCTCATTGGGAGGGATTTCCGAAAGGCATTCGGCGTCTACGGAGCTGCAAAGTTGACGACGCGGGAATGTCGAAAGGCTTCGCCTTCATCAATTTCGAAAGAGAGGACGGCGCACGAGAGGCCGTGGAGCGGGCAAACGGCGCATTTCTTCACGGAAAGAAACTGTAGGCGTAATAGATCTGTTTTCCTTCACTGCATGAAACTCGCTTTTTAGGGAAGTCGAGTTTCATATGACGAAGAATGAGCGATTGGAGGCCCAGCAATCGAAACCGTTTACGTTAAAAATTTGAAAGGGGATTGCACCGACGAAGAGCGGAAGACGATGTTCGCCGATTTCGGCCCCATCTCCAGCACGAGCACGAAATATTTCGAAAAAACGGGAACCCGTTGCGGTTTCGTCGATTTTGAGAATTCGGAAGATGCGGCGCTGGTGAACGCACCGCTGACTCATATATTATTGTATCTCTGTTTTTTTTTATTTTAGGCGGTTGATGTGATGGATGGGAGGTGTGTCGACGGGCTGAGGATCTCGGTTAGTCGCGCTCAGAAGATTGCGGAAAGACGAGCGGAGTTTGCTCGTGAGAGAACCAATCTTTACGTGAGGAATTTACCCACGGATATGGGCGACGTCGAACTCGAACGCCTATTCGGTCGTTTCAAAGAAATCGTCAGAGCCAAAGTGCCCAATCAAGCAAACAACAAATTTCTTAATTCAATTATTAAACGTTTAGATGAAGAGAGCAGGAAAGCGTGAAAACGTCATAGGATTAGGCCCTCAATTTAATAATTAGGTCCTAAGAATTAAAGACTAGGCCCTCAATTTAATATTTAGGTTTAAGAATTAAAGATTAGTCCTTGAATTTAATTTTAGGCTCTAGGAATTAAAGATTAGGCCCTCAATTTAATATTTAGGCTCTTAGAATTAAAGATGAGTGCCTCAATTTAATATTAAGGCTCTAAGAATCAAAGATTACGCCCTCAATTTAATATTTAGGCCGTAAGATATAAAGATTAGGCCCTCCATTTAATATTTAGGTGCTAAGAATAAAAGATTAGGCTTTTAATTTAATATTTAGGCCCTGAGAATGAAATATTAGACCCTCAATTTAATATTTAGGTGCTAAGAATAAAAGATTAGGCTTTCAATTTAATATTTGGGCCCTAAGAATAACAGATTAAGCTTTCAATTTAATATTTAGGCCCTGAGAATCAAAGATTAGGCCCTCAATTTAATATTTAGGCCTTAAGAATTAAAGATTAGGCCCTCAATTAAATATTTAAGCCCTAAGAAGTAAAGATTAGGCCCTCAATTTAATATTTAGGCTCTTAGAATTAAAGATGAGTGCCTCAATTTAATATTAAGGCTCTAAGAATCAAAGATTACGTCCTCAATTTAATATTTAGGCCGTAAGATATAAAGATTAGGCCCTCAATTTAATATTGAGGCCCAAAATATTAAAGATTAGGCCCTAAATTTTGTATTTAGTCTGTAAGATATAAAGATTAGTCCCTGAATTTAATATTTAGGCCCTAGGGATTAAAGATTAGGCCCTCAATTAAATGTTTAGGCCCTAAGAATTAAAGATTCGGCCCTCAATTTAATATTTAGGCTCTAAGAATTAAAGACGAGTGCCTCACTTTAATATTAAGAGGTGTTCTAGCTGCGTTTGTCGCGTACAGCATTGCCTTCTGCGGCACCACGTCGCTCGTCGACTTGACTGCTCGCGCAGAGGCGTCTCACGCCTCTTGTTTCGAGGAGTCGACTACGTACGTGAGAGTAAGCAGATTGACAATTTTTTTTCTGTGCGCGATTACTGCGTGATAGTCCCGCATGCAGTTTCTATATAGACAATAGCACAATAGCACAAAGTAGCGCCCCTTTTTTGCGAGTCCGACTCTACCTAATTTTCACCATTACGATAGAACACAGACAGTCTATATATAGTTTAGGCAGAGTTTTGATCGTCGACGCGTTTTAGCTCCCCTCCCTCTTGCACTTCGTCGTCGACTCCGACGTGACAGCACTTTCTCGCTATGAACACTCTCAACGCATAGCAACAAAAGACGACGACGTGCACGATAGGCATGGCAACGAGCGCCACGAGACAGATATAGAGAGCCGCCGTGCCCGGTTCGCTTCCAAAATCGATGACCTTATAGATATAGTCGTTATCCCGTAGTCCCTTTCCTCCCGCCGCCCAATAGATAGCGGCGAATACCGAATAGACGACGCCGTGTAGAAGGGGATGGTAGACGTGAAGTAGGCGCGTGGGAACGCTCGTGACGAAGACGTCGACGAGAGCGAAGACCCCGTTCAGCGCGTGCATGTTTATGTCGAGACCGATAGAGACGTTCGCGTCCGGATTATAGATGATCGCCCAGTAGAGAACGGTGACGAGAAGAGCGCTCGCAATCGCGATGTTGTGTATGGCCCATTGGGCTCGATAGTACCAGGGGAGGTTGTTGCGCTTGGGCGGCGACGGATACGTGTCTTTCGCCGTGGCGATGGCGTAGTGGAGTGCCGTTCCCGCCGACCAGAGAAAGTGAACCGTTTCCACGGTGTAGCTCCAGTTCGTTAGGAAGATGAGCCATTTTGCGCCTTCGTTTCCGTCGTGGAAGCCCGATCGTATTATGTAGGCGAAGAAGTAGAGAGCGACGACTAGGCGATAGCCGACGAATATGTACTGGTGAAACGGCCACTAGAGGAAGGAAGGGAGGGAGGAAGGGACAATGGCTGGCGGGTCGTGTCTATAGATAGAGCGACGCGGGGGATTTACTTGGGGTTTAACGAAGTCGAGCCTGTTGGGATGGTCGAGGAGAAAGCTTCGGCAGTGAAACTGCGCTCGTAGGAGACCTTCTCGTGCCATCGTTGTTTAGACAACGGTGAGGTGTGCAATGACGTAACGTTACAGAGGAGAGGCACTTGTACTGTAGGTGTATTGTACTGTAGGTGTATCGTACTTTAGCGGATTAGCGCCAAGTTCCCAGTGTAATCAGTTTATTTTGCAGGGGCCGTGCTGGATTATTGAATATCCGGACTTGGAAGAACGAAATGCTGGGTAAAATGCATTAGTCAGGAAATTTCATAGTTAGTATCGGCCTAATGAGTCATTGCAGAAAAATAGAAATGGACTGCGCGGAATGGGGAGGAAAAAATCCTGTGGTCCTAAAGAAACGTTACGTCTGTTTCTTCAGGAGACAACAGCTCTTTTGAGGATTCGTCTTTCTTGTCCTCATCATCATTGACATCATTGACATCATCGGACAGCGCAATTTCGACGTGATCGGGACGTTGTCTCGCTTCCTCGACGTCGATTTCTGCCGCCTCATCAGCCGAGTCTGACTTCTTCATCTCTGACTCGTCGACGTCGACGGGCGGCACTTCGTTGTCGTCTTCGCGCGTCGAAATGTCCTCATTCAATGCGGAGCCCGTATTCTTCCTCTCCGACTCGGATATATCCTTGTCGTCATTCTGCGACGCCGACGACGTCGGCGAAGAACGAACGTTTTTCGGAGTCAACATCATCGTCTGCGTATTCGATCGCAACGTTCCCATGCCGACGTGCTCTTTGCCGTTTCTGCCGCTGCGGTTGCCGTTCTCCAAACCCGACGAGTGTTTTCGTTTCGCGACGGAACGATGCCACTTGGGCACGACGGCCCATTCGGCGAACTTCTCCTTAGCGCGCGGCCATCTAATGGCGATGAGCACCTTCGCCGTCCAGTACTTCCACAGTTGCGTCGTCGCCGGCGTGCCGACGAGAAAGAGCAACGAAGCTAAGCAGAAGACTCCAACCGTCATCGACGAGATAATAGTGAGCGGCGCGGCGACGTGGTGTCGCCACGATTCGTCGCAATCGGGTCGAAGTTGCTTGCAGAGCGTGTAATCGCGCACGTCCTCGCTCAGACGCTCGCCGCTCCAGAGGAGATAGGTCGCGCGACTGATGTCGTAGAAGACGACGACGACGAACGTGATGCCGAGCGCGGCGAAACGCTTTTCCAGCGACGAGACGCCCGATTGGTTCGTCGCACGACGAACCAACTTCATGCCAACAGTCGACTCACGACTCTATTAGAGAGAAAAAAAGTAAGAATATTAGTATAGATTTTTAATTAGGAATAATAACCCTCTCTCTTAGTATAGAGCGTCTGTGGTGTAGGCCTACGAACCTTATCGTATACACTACGATATTTCATGGAATTGGTTGCCCCCCCCCCCCCCCCCCTCAGACGTTTTATCGTCTGAACCCGTCTCTTGCTTCAGGCACTGCACTTCTACTCTTATGTCGCCATGCAAATGCTATTTATTGTTTCTCACATAACAATCTTTACCGTTTTTAGGAAGCTGACGTTGTTCGCTATCATCGTCGCCGCTGCGCCCATGAGCAATTGAATGGGCAGCACCATGCAGTAATAATAGACGTTTCGATTGGCCGGCGTGCACGTGAAAATGTCAGATCGCGCCCAATGATAGTTGTTCCCGTGCCGATTCTCCGTTCGAAACGAGACGATGACGTTGACGATGGGCAAGAGCCAGCAGATGAGCGACTGAATGAGATGCGTTCGATTGTTCCGCAGCACGTAATCGGCCTTGTTGTAAACGATTGTTATGTGAATGTTAAACGTGTAGCAGAAGAACCACAGCGCCATCGAGACGGTCAGATACTGAAGCCCGATTCCTTGAACGGCGTGGGAATGTTTTGTCGCGATGAGAAGAAAGGAAAGGGGAGGCTATTCGTACCTTGAAAAGTGCAGAATGCCGTCTCGATCGATCCGGGCAGGTTAGTCAGATCGCCGTCGCAGAAAGCCCTTACGCGCGTGATGAGCAGAGGCATTGTCCATATTAGGCCTGAGAAGAACAAAAGACGAGTCGAGGGGAGGGGAACTCGAAAGTGCCACTTCGGTTAGCACGATTGAAAAAAGGCGCGATAATTTATACTAACCTAGCACCATCGATTCGCCTACAATGTAGAGTGGGATGATGTGAGGAAAGGTCGACCTGCGCAACAACCGAAACCATCACCCTCGGGGGGATCCCTGACCGCGATTCGTCTTACAGAACGGGCAAGTGCATCCACGTCGCGAGCGTGAATATGCCGGCGAGCTCCGTGACGATAATCGAAAAGGCGAGCAGGACGTCGGTTGCCGTCTGTTCGGGATCGGTGAGCAGCGGGAAGACGCACGGCGGCGTGCAATTGAGTGAGTTGGGTACGGGAACGAGGGGCTCGTTGCACTGACGCGACCATATCGACTCGCTGATGTTGTTGACGCGCGCTGCATGTATAGAGAGAAAGAGGATAGTTTTACACGCGACCACCGATGCGAACGCGAAAGCGAGGGCGTGCGTATCCCGCGGGAACGTACCTAGTGGTTTTATCTCGTCATAGCCAAGAGAGGAAGGTGATGGCGACGATTCGTAGAAGATTTTGAGTCTCAACGCCACGTCGGTCTGATTGTTTCGGATCAGACGCGCGAGCACGGACTTGAAGTATTCTGACGTCACTTGACTGGCGAGATTCGTGCTAAAGAGACGACGTTTGATTTTTTAGATGTTCGACTCAGCCCTTCGTGAGTAGTGCGTGGGGACCGAAGAGGGGATGTTGTTGTTTTCTGTGGACTTCGACCCTCGGTTCGGTGCGCGTCGTGCTCACCTGTTCGTCGCGTTTGCGTGCTCGTCGCTCGTCGTGTCCGACGGTAGGTAGAAAAAGATCGTCGGTACGGATATGAAGCCCCAGATGAGCAGGTAAACAATAACGAAGCACGTGTAGTAGCAGATCTGCTTCGGGCTCGACTTCATTTCTATTTTGCAACTGCCGAGGTGGCGAGGCTTTTCGTACTATAAAAGCGTCGCGGAGTGGGGTGGGAACTTCTAACTTCCGCCTCGCGGTATTTATCGTAGGCGTCGTCGACAATCCGGGCTTACTACTTACTTTCGATGCTCACGTGCGCGCGATACAACCATGACTATACATACATATATAGTTCATGGTTTTTGATTAATTTTTTACTTGTAGACAAGCGCGAAAGCTCCGTCCAAAGAGTGCCTATAGGAGAAGGTGAGTTGTTTATGATTGCGGGACTTTGAATACTTGCCTGTTTTGCTGTAGGACCACTACCGTGATCTTGGTTGAGAATCACGGTCTTCTGTTGAGAAAACATTGACAGTAGATGCACTTTTTTTCGTTTTGAATTTTTTTTAGTTAGTTAGGCGCACGGGGTCCTCAGCACGACCTGGTGACGAAAAACTGCTGTTTCCGGGGTCCTCGGCAAGACCCCGTCACTAAAACTGCCCGCAGCGCGTGCACAGTAAGGATCTAACGCTATTTTATTTAATAAACACGGAAGTAAACCGGAAGTACAAAAAGAGCAAAACGAACGTCCTTCCGGCGTCTTCAGGTGAAGGGCCCTTCACCCAGGCCCTCTTTCGGGGAGACAGTAACCCATCTGTCCCGGGGGTGCCTTTATATACCAAGGCACAGGTGGACCGCTATTGTACCCACCGCGTCTTGCCCAAGTGGGGTGGCAGTTTATCACTCATGCCACTGGAGTAGGGGATTGAATCCCCTGCGTTTGCGCCGCGTTTAACCTCTCTGGCTCGAGTTGGGCCAGTTTTATTTAGTCACCTCGGGGCCCAGAGGTGAATGACGACATCGGAAAGCTCTTCATCTGCCTCGTCGGTATGTCCATAAGATGAGCCTGGGCAAGCAAAGCAGCTTTAATAGAGGGAGTTACCTTTGACGACCGCGCTTCCTAATTGAAATTATAGACTTGTCGTCTTCGGTTCCCTTTTCTTTTTCTTTTTCCGCGTCTTTTCCATCCTCGGCTCCTTGCACGTTGCATGCTTCCTTGGAGACGTTTTGCTTCAGAAGGTTGTGATAGATCGATTGAGTCTTCTCCTTTGGCCCGCCGCTTCCGCTTTTTCCTTGCATCTAAAAAGAGGTACAGGCTCTTAAGATCTCTGTGTGTAGGAGAGTAATTTACGCTGTAGTGACAAATGATTATCTGTTGTCAAATTCGCTCCCTTCTTTATCTCGTTCTCGTTGCGCTTAGCTCAATGTCACCAGGAATTTACCTCGTACGTATGTGCAGTGGCAATTCGGCGTCCATGCAAGCGGAGAGTCGATGCTTAGACTATCTCAGAGTCCATGCTTAGACTATCTCAGAGTCCATGCTTAGACTATCTCACCGTCGCCTTCGATCGTCGCTTCCGAAGTCCCTACGCCAAATATCCAGTCAGGTCCCTCTAAATAACCTCCCACGCGAGCAAACGGACGGATAAATCTCTCGTTGAACATCAGGGTTCTGCCGAGAATTTTTTCAGTGTGGGAAGAAGGTCTGGAAAATTGTCCAAGACACTTTTATGAATAAAATTGTCTTGGACCATTTTCAAAACTGTCTTGGACCATATTTTAAAAATTGTCTTGAACGTTCGAACGGGAAGAAGGCAAAGGCATACGGAGAAGGCAAAGGCATAGGGAGAAGGCAAAAGGCATAGGGACAAGGCAAAAGGCATAGGGAGAAAGCAAAAGGCATAGGGAGAAGGCAAAAGGCATAGGGAAAAGGCAAAAGGCATAGGGAGAAAGCAAAAGGCATAGGGAGAAGGCAAAAGGCATAGGAGAAGGCAAAGGGAATAGGAGAAGGCAAAAGGCATGGGGAGAAGGCAAAAGGCATACTGTAGGAGAAGGCAAAAGGCATAGGGAGAAGGCAAACGGCATAACGTTTTAGTAGTGTATGGGTCGGCGATAGGCGAGTGAAGGTCGGGGCCGACCCATGCCGACCCAAGTGGGCAGAACCCTGGAACATAAGGATCGGTCGATCACACCTCTGTGAGGGCCCGAGGGGGCTAAGCTACCTATCTCGATCAAAGAATCGCGGAAAAGGATGCATAAGAATCCCTCGTGAGTCGTCTAGCGTTGAACGTACCTTTGGTTTCAACTCACCTGTGCCCTTATCGTGGAGACGAAACACCCGGATAGCTGTGACGTAGACATGTGTTATTATTCAATTTTTTATTCAGCCATGCACCAAGTCAACCTAAATGAAAAGTAGTGAAATAAAGTTTAGTTTCATAGATAAAAGATAAAGTACGCAGACAGATGATATCGGAGAATACCACTGTGGTCGTCAGGATTTCTAACAAACAAATAAATTTGCGCTAGTAGTGCAAGGCCGTTGTTTCCTGCTGCTTCGATAGCGCCGCAAATCTGCGACGCATCGTTGAATAGTTTTCCTTCAACTGCAGTCCAAACTGAAAAGGCGCGTGATGCAACGAAAAAAAAGATCAGGTTTACAGCAAAGGCTGACCTTGATGAGACGATACGCTGCAATCCAAGTGACCATAGCGTCAGCATCAGGGGCGCAGAGTCCAATGACATCTTTCCTTTCGGCTGAGTTAGTGGGCTGCAAATAATATATATGAATGTCATACTGTATTTGCGCAATGTCTTCACGTACCCGAAGAAAGAAGCAGAATTTGGACGGTCCTTTGTTCGTCTTGTCGCTTCCAAAGCCCGTGTAAATGTGGTGATTCTTCAGCGGCGCCACCACGACCAAGTCTCGTTTGCTCTGTCGATACGGCACCGCTCAGATGCGCGATCGCGTGGGGGATACACGACTGCACTTACGTGCGATTCCGCGACAGACGATCCGCATATGCCGTCTTCCTGCAGAACGAACATCCTCTCACGCCAGGTCTTCTTCTTCAGATCGCGTTCGTGGAGAACGCCAGATACGTCGGGGACGAGCTTTCGATCGCAATAGTCTATGAGAACATTGCGAGGAAGCTAAGGGGAAAAAAATTGCGTATTGCACTGCACTTGGGATTGATTAATTAATACTACCTGAGGCTTTTCCCACAAGTCGTACTTTGTTGGAGCGTTTCTCAGAATCAGACGACACATCTTGCTTCCGTGCCAAGAGCGAATGACGTCCGCTATCAGCTCGTGATCTTCCAGTCGTCTCTCTGTTCGATTCAGCGAGAAATGAAAAGAAAAAAAAATTGGCAACCCGACTTTTTCCTTACCTATGTGCAGGTCTTCGAACGATTCGACGATGCTGAGCGTGGGAACGAGTTTTCTGCCGGCGAGCGACGTGACTCGATGCAAAGCCATTTGCACGGTCAAATCGGGTTCGATGAACAACGGGTACGTGTGACCCTGATCGTCAAAAACAGGAACAGAAGCGGGCGTCTAAGGAGAGTATAGCTAGCAATTATGGTATAAGCACACATAATACTGTACATCAGTCTTTTTCTTCTTTTTGCCGGACTTGCCCTTCTTTTTCTACAGGGTTCAAAACGCGTCTAAAACACGGTTTCCCTTCTATCACTGAAGACTCGCTCACCTTGAAAGATTCCGTCTGCTTCTTGCCTTCAAATATCAATTGACTCAATTCCCTTCGCATCTCGGATATCTTCGGCGTAGCAGTCTGAAGAAAAACGATCTCAAAAAAAGAGTACTAGGAGGTGAAGCGACTACGTACTTTAGATCCTTGGGGAGTTCCATTGCGAGGTGTTCGTCCCGTCGGAGTACCGGCATTCACAGGCGTTCCCCGAGGCTGAACCAATCGCCGATCCATCGTACTTTGCGGTGTCCCCACGACCGGTCTCCTATCTATGGTGCTTTGAGGCGTTCCGCCGACCGACGATCCGTTTCCTTTCGCCCGCTTGGGACGCTGTCGCGTTCCCCACGCCGACGCGACGTCGTCGTCGTAATTCCCCGTCGCTATTTTCTCGTTCGCCAACGTGAGAGCTTCGTCGAGATCGGCGAGAAGTAGATCGAGATCGAGATCGTTGCCGGCACCGCCACCGCCGCCACCGCCGCCGGGAACAGCGCTGGGACTCGACGACGAGGACGGAAGAACGGGATCGAACATAGGAGGCGGCGGCAGGGGAGGCGGAAACTCATCTCCCCTCTCCGCCAACGTAGTCAACGCAGTTCCGTCCAGACCAATATCAGCAAACGTACTGTTCATCTCCTTGAAAGCGACTTCCATAGCCGTCTACATGCATAATTAAATATGTTTGTATAGAATCACGACGTCTTCTCGTACCTTTTCTTTCGTCAGAGTCACGTCCGAATACGACGTCTTCGATATCTTTCGAGCCTGCCACGCTCTCTCCTCCGCCTCTCGCATCTTTTTCCACTCCTCCTCGTGAGTCGCGAACGTCGGATCGGGCGACGTTTTTCTCGATCGCGCGATCTTCTCCTCGATTCGCTTATCCTCTTCGCGCTTTCTCGCCAAAAGCGTATCGACGTCGACGGGAGCGCTCCCGTCGACGACGCGCTGGCGCTGGTGCTTGCGATCGCGCTCCTCTTCCGCCTGTCGTCGTCGCTTCTCCGCCTCCTGCTTGCGTCGCTGAAACTCCTCGCGCTGTCGCCGCTCCTCTTCTTTCTCAGCCTCCAACTCCTTGAGAACGACCGTCTCCTTTGCTCGCTGATTTTGCTCCTCCGTCTCGGCGCGACTGATCACCTCGTGTCGTTGCTTCAATCGCAATCGTTCCCGCTCGCGTCGCTGCGCTTCGGCCGTTTCGAGACGTTTCTCGAACTTCTTCTGGAGCAACGCTTCGTCGAACGAACGACTCAAGTCGTTCGAATCGTCGCTGCTGACTGTGCCGTCTTCCGCAACTTTCTTCGCATCGCCGTCAACTGGGTTGTCGTCATGACCGAATTCAACGTAGAGCGGCTCCTCTCCGGACGCCGAAGCGACACGCACAACGGGAAGTTTCGGCACCTGAAGAGTCGACGTCGCAGCCGCCTCTACGGTAACTTCGCTTTCGACTTTTTCCACCGTCGTCGTCGTCGTCGTCTCTTCTTTTTCTTCTGTGCCCGCTCTCACGACTTCTTCCTCTTTCGTCTCCGTTTCGATGACGACGAGCTCGTCGACGTCATTCTCCTCGACTTCCGATTCGCCGTCTTCTCGTAGTATGATCTCCTTCGAACTTCGCTTCTGAATCTTAAGTTCGCTATTCAGCGACTCGTTCACGAGTCTCGTCGACGCGAATTCCTCCACGTCCTCGTCCTCGTCGCCAGATATGTCGTTCAACGGCATCAAACGTCGATTCGCCGCGTCGAACGACGGCAGTTGCGGCGTCGACGTCTTTTTCGCTCGCTCACGATCCGCTTCGTCTTCCAATTTCTGCAATTTCGCCGCCTCGTCTTCGTCGTCGGCGCGTCGCTTCGTCATATTGGCGCGACGCAGCGCGGCGGCCAATTTCGACGCCTCCTTCATCTCCTCGCGCGCCGACTGTTCTATCGACTGTCGACGACGTATTTCGGCGCTGCCCTGCGGCTTCATGATGAACCACTCGCCGCCGCCCGCCGAACTCGACATCGCCGCAGTCCGACTGGGCAAAACCGATACATGATTTTGGGCGACGTAGTGAGAGGGAAGCGGCGTTTCTTTATCTTGCTCTTCGATGATCAGTTTCGGTGTTTTCGCCATCGCCGCCGCCTTTTTATCGGGAGATCGTGCGCCAAATAGCCACCATCGTCGTTTCGACTTCTTCGTCTTGGCGTGATTCGGCGTGTCGGCGTCGCTATCTGACAGGCACGGACTCGTCGTCGTCTTTTTGCCTTTCTCTTTCTTCTTCTTCTTCTTCTTTTTCTTTGTCTTCTTTTCGTCGTCGTTTGCGCTCTTTTTCGCTTTCACGCCGATGCGCAGCAACTGCAGCAAACTGCGCCGATGTCGACCGCTCGCACCGCGCCGATACTCGTCCTCGGCGTCCGAAAACGCGTCGACGACGGGCGAGAGCGAAATCGGCGACGTGTGACCGTTGGAAAGCGGCGACTCGGCCGTAGCGCCGACGACGGCGACGGGAGAATCATCCGTCAGATGAGCCGTGCTCGCCGTTACGATCGCCACTTCGCTCACCTCTTCGTACAAGTGATCATTCGAGCCCGCGTTATCGTATCCGCCTCTGACGTCGTCGTCGTCGTCGTCGTCGGCTGCTTCCTGTACGGTGACTTCGGTCTGAGAAACGACCTCGTCCTCGCGCGTGAAAACGGGGACGGACTGACGGCTCACCGTCGTCGTCGTTACCATGGGGACCTCTTCGTCTTCCTCGCGGGGCGGCGACGTTACGTCGATTCCCGACGGCAGTGCGGCGGCGATGGGTTCCTGATAGCGCTCCTCTTTGACCTCTTTCTGGGCCTTCTTCAGTTTGTCGAGCTGTTCGCTGAGACTCTGTAGAAAGAGAGGATCAATACGAGAAAGTTGTTTGAGTGTTTATCTTACTGGTCTTTTTTCGAGGCGCTTTTCAATCTTCTGCTCTTCTTCTTGGATAATTGCTGCGGCGAGATAGCGGCGTTGCTGCTCTTCGAGTTCCTATAGAACGACGTACGTAGAGTAGAGTACTGGGTACAGCTTAGGAGAAGTCTTATGGTTGCACTAATACTTTGTAACCGAATTTGGAAGCTCTTTCTGTTTCCCCCCACTTACTTTCTGTTTCAAGTCTTCCTCGGCTTCTTCGCTGACAGGCGGGACAGGCTAAATTTTCGTAGTTGAAGCTACGCTTCGAGAACTGTAATTGCTGCTAAAAACCTTGGGAGCATTTTTCTTCTGTTCTCTAGCAGCGCGAAGCAAAACAATGCAATCCTCGTGATTGTGCTCCTCGGCCAACTCGAGCGGAGTAGCACCGTCGTAATCTTTCACTTCCATATTGATACCCCGCCGCATGAACTCCTCCAAGCTAACGCACTAACAAAAATAGGAGGAAAGGAGTCATGAAAAAACGAGTCGTAGAATCGGTCCGTCCGTCGCTCACCTGACCCTCCTCGGCCGCATCGTGCATCGGCATTCCTCCCAAATTGTCTCGCACCATGGCGAGACCTTCGTCCATGTCGAGCAGCCAACGCAGGCAATCGACGTGACCGCCGGCCGCCGCAAAATGCGCGACGGTCGCGCCGTCGCTCGACTTGGTTCGCACCGATACGCCGCAGTTGTCGATGAGATAGCGAAGGCAATTCAACTGGCCCGCTTGAGCGGACGCGTGCACGGGATGCATGCCGTCTTTGGCCGAAATGGAGACGTCGCCTTCGGCGCGTTCGGAAATCCAGCGCAAGCATTCGAGACTAACACATTCGCGATATAAAATTTATGACGTCAAACATTCGAACTTCTCACCTTCCCTCTTGAGCAGCGAAGTAAGCGGGAGAAGCGCCGTGAGCGGTCAATTGATTAGGAATGTATTTGGAATGAACGGTGAGCCACTGCAAGCAACTGAACGCATCTAGAAGAAGGCGCAAACGTTACCCTCCTCCGCGCGAGCCCGTAAACAGCGACCGAGTCGCACGTGTCTTTGTTTATCGCGAAGACAGCAGGGGCCCCGAATTTTCCACGCTCAAGTTCCGCTCGGGGGAAAATAAGGAAGTAGAAGATCGAGGTTGTAAACACGCATACCACAACACCGTTCTTCGAATTCCTTAAAATATTTTTCTCGCGTTCGGACTCACTTTTTGCGGCGCACAGGTGCACGGGCGTCACGCCATTTGCACCCTTGTCGGACGGCGACGCGTTGCCGTAGTCGATCAGCCAGCAGACGACGTCCTCGCGTCCAAATCGACAGGCCATGTGTAGAACGGTCGCTCCCTCGACGGTGCGATCGTGAACGCCGCACTTCGTATTGACGAGAAGGTACTTGAGACACTCGAGATAGCCGGTCGCCGCCGCGTCGTGAGCGGGCGTCGAGCCGTTGCGCGCGGCGGCGTTCGGCGAGACGCCGCTGTGCTCGACGAGCCAGCGAAGGCACTCGAGTTGACCGTGACGGGCCGCGTAGTGGATGGGCGTTGCTCCGAAGCGATCTCGCTCGTTGAGTACGTTTAGGGAGCGATACGCCTCTTGGAGGCACTGGAGATGGCCGGACATGGCCGCGGAGAGCGCCGACGTTCGACTGTCGATGCACGTTTGACAAATGCGACCGCGTTTGACCATAGTCGCGAGAGGGGGGGCGAACCGAGGGGAGACTGAACAAACGCTCGCGAGGGGGGCGACTCCCCAAATGTGCGGAGGCGAGAGAATCGACGCGGTTGATTGGTCGTCGGGGTCCCGCTGTCATGGCACTCCCCACAGCGATCGCGTGATCGTCCGCGCACCCCGACCGTCGCGCACTCTTACTCCCCCCCGTATTCCGTATGTCATCATCGATGGCATAGTAGATGGCATACGGAATCGATGCCCACGGAATGTACTACGAATTCTTACTTCTATGTACACCGAAACATCCATACGTTTACGTGTAAAATCGACTCCCATATCGTCATATTTCGGCGTCTCCTGGGAGAAGCAGCGTCTCGACGGTCATGCACAACTTGAGCGGATCTCTCTCCTCCAGTATGTCAGCCGGCGAGCAGAGGCAAGTCTAAAGCGAACGACTCCAAACTTTCGTCGCATTTCCCTACGAGAGAGAATTCACCTGAGGAACGCCTAGTTTTCGACATCCGTCGAGAAAAGCGTCGACGTTCTTCTGAGACTTGAGCATGGTCAGTTTCTGAATACGGCATTTTGATGCGTCTCTTTTTCCCCCTCTCCTTTCCCCGCGTACTTTGCTTTCGGACGACGTCGTGTATATCGTCGTGATCGTCAGCGGTTTGATGCGATTGACGAAGTTGCAGAGAGCTATGCCGTCCGACAGGGCGCCCGTCAGATCGTCAGGCAACGTGACGCCAAGATGCGACTCCAAAGCCTAGAAATAGAGATCGATTTTAAATTTTAAACATTTATTCTTTTCGCACCTCTCGCATTTTTTCAATCCTCTGTATTCCCTCGTACATGTTGATCTCCTTTCGTCGCACGGTAAAATTCGATTTGCCTTCGACCTTGAAATTTGGCTTGGCGCGGGGAAGCGACTTGCTGTGTATCGCTGCGAGAAAAGAAACGAAAACGTTCCAAACGTCAAGCAACGCAATGCCATCCCACTTGGCCTCTGGGGACCTGGATCCGACGGCTTGTATTTCAGCCCGGGACTCGGCGGCGTCGGCGATCCCCGATGGGACGCCGGTCGTCGTTTGCCGGTCAATCGAGGCGACGCTCGCAGCTCCGTAGCCTTCGTCGAGAAACAGTTCGCGCACCCCATAACGCAGCCAGGGTGACCCCGCAATTACCTTATCTCTTGTCTCCGCAGAAAGACCAGCCGGCGATCCCGTCCTTCTCTCGGCGACGTCATTGCGAGTTTCCTTCGGAGAGGCAGTGGCAACAGTAGGCGGTGTCGTTTTTCCCGACTACGTTGCGCATTAGAGACGATGATCTCGTGGAAATGCGGGTGCCTCACCTTTCCTCCGTCCTGTTGCTGTGCCAATCTCTGTATCTTCTTATTATGTTGCCGTTCTAGTTCCTTCAAGTTCTAGAAGGCAAATGTGCAGTTGAATGAGAACTGTGCCAAGTGATCATGCATGAAAGGCCCCCGTTTTTTCTTATAGCTCAGCCAAACCCTCGTCAATTCTGACGTTCAGATAGACAGTGATGCGTAAATACCTCAAGTCTTCTCTTGTCCTCAATGGCTCCATCGCTAGCTCTGCGTGACAGAGAGACGTGTTTGTGCGTACAAAATACTATAATTAATCCATTACTTTCTCGCCGTTTTCATCAGTGCAGCCCGCGTCGATGGCGGCGATATTTTACTCCCCGAACTTCTCTGTTCAATCTTATTACGCCCGCCACCTCCGAGCCGATGATCTAGCCTTTTTTCACCGTCATTACGTAACACGTCGGGCTTCGGCGGAATAGTAGGATGCTAGAAAGACCAAAGGCGCTCAGACGAAGCCAAAAAACTCCGTTCTATTCCTACATAGGGCCTAAAGCCTTCCTTTTGCTTGGGCGATTCAGGAGGCTGGGACTGATTCTGCGACAAGCTGGCCGTAGCCGTGGTCGTAACACTTCTTTCGTCTCGCTGCCTGTTCGCTGAACCGGGTCGACGCCAAGCCTCGAGACCGTGCTTCTGCGCTATATTCTCCTCGGCGCGTTCAAGTTCCGTAGTTAGACTAACAGACCTGAGAAAGACATACCGGTAATGAAAGGAGGCGTGGCGGAAACGAGTCTTACTGGCGCCTAGAAAAAAAAATGAAGACTTAGAAAACAATAGAACGGTTTCCTTACTGTTGCAATAGCGTCGGCGATTCCGTTGCCGAATCGCGCGGTCGTCTTCCTAGTCTCCATTCAGTTCTCGATCTACGCGAGGCAGAGCTACTGGCTCGCTGAGGCTAGGGGAAAAAGACTAACATAATATTAATCGCGTTCGCTAGTTAATTTGTACCCTATTCTGCTCCTCTATCTGACGTTGAAGATACTTCATGACGTGAATGAGACCACGGGAACAGACCTGATGATATCAGATGATGACGTCAGATGATGGTGGGACGCTAGTGAGGTGGCTGGCTTACTTCGGGCGGTGGCATTGTTAGAGGATTCTGCTCCAGAAGAAACGTCGAAAGCGTGGACATCTTGGAAAAGGCTCTCGGAATCATTTTGATGTGATTTGCCGTCACGTCGAGATGGACGAGTTTGAGACGACTCAAACCTAGAAAAGTGGCGATAGAGATAGATCAGAATCATCTGGCTTTTATTTACTGTCAGGCAAATCGTTCAGTAGATTTCTTCTCAACTTCAGACACCTTAGTTTACTGAGTCGTCCCATTTCGAGTGGAAGTAATCTCAGGTCATTATTTCCTGCATCCTAAAAGGAGAATCTTAATAAATATTAATTCTCTCTATCCTCACATACCAATTCAATCAGATTCGTCATTCTCCCAATATCTGACGGCAAAGCGTCGAGCCGATTGCTACTAACGATCAACGTCTCCAGCGACGCGAGACACGTGCTCGCCGGAAGATAGCAAAGCTGATTCCGACTGCAGAAAAAAATCATTATCCATCGATGACGTCAGAAAATAATCGGACGACGTTTTTGCAAAAGAGCTCCCGCGACGCTTTTAGAGATCATTCGAATAGCGGGTCCCCTTTTCCCCCTTTCCCTTTCGCTATAAGAGCCCCCCTAACTCGCCTAATATCGAGATACGTGAGCGTTGTCAGTTCGCCAAATGCAGCCGGTATCGATCGAATGACGTTGTGATGGCAAACGAGTCGTTCCAGCGACGAGCACGAGCAAATTTCGATCGGCACCTCGGTGAAACGATTCTTCGTTAGATCTAGAGAGTTCGAGGCGTCGATACGCGGATAGGCGAGGCCCCCCTCGAGACGGATCCTCCCCCGTTGGAGTCGTTACCCGCTTCGGTGACGTCGAGAATGTCGTAGCCGTCGCTGCACGAGAGATTGCGGAGATTTCGGCCGCTCAGCACGAGCGTTCCCGACTCTTCGGCCTCTTCGAACGTCTTGTCGAGCGTCTTCGAGCCGAAATGAATCAGGCCTCCTCCTTTGGTGGCCATTTTCTCACACCACGCACGCGCGAACGAAGGGGCGAGAGAGATCGCGTAAACCGAACCCGGATGCGTCGGAAATAGATAAACGGCAATAAATAGCGACAGAAATGAGTCTGCTTACAGTCTACTTTGATTGCGGTGGGCAATACGTCACAGTGTACGACGTCACTAAAATTGTTCTATCAAACATATAGAAAGAAACCCATGCAGTGTATACCATAGAACGTTTTCACTGTTTAGCTGCTCTGAGAGAGAGATCCCTCGACTCCCTTGACCAACCTACTCCGCACCTTCCACGTATCAGTGTAAGATATGGGAAATCCAAGCATCTTTTTTGCCATCCCTTCGGCTTCCTTAGCAATTCCCTCCTGAGTCGTTCCCTTGACATCGATATAGCTGCAATGACTGCTTGCATAGTGACACGATATCGCCTTTCGAAATCCCATCGTTCGATTCGTCCCCGATCCGTGTATGAGAAGCGGATGAAACAAGACCGTGTCGCCGGCATTCATTTCCAAATGAAGACGCGGCATGTCGGGCGAATAATCGACGCCGTGATACATCTTATTAACTCCGCCCTCCCACTTGGGATAGTCGTGCGGCAGAAGACGACCGACCGTCTGATGAGAACCCGGCTGCACAACGAGGCACCCGTTGTCGCGATGCACGCGCTGCATCGCCGTCCACGAGCACACGATACGATCCGCCGGTCGAAACGGAAAATAATGCAAGTCCTGATGCATGGGATGGCGCGACGAGAGAGTTCCCGGATCCGGCGGCTTATTGATGAGCATCGTATGCATTGCCATGACGTCATCGCCGACGAAATCGCTGACGTAGTCGAGTACGGAAGGAAGCCGGCAGTAGTCGAACAAGACGGCGTCGTCTTGAAAGTTTTGGAGTTTCGTGATCGGCGAACGATCGCGATTCGTCTTCGCGTAGGCGACGTCGCGCATCACCGTCATGAGGTCGATCTTTACGAAGCCCATGGAGATCTGTTCGAATCGATCGCGATACGTTTCGAGGCGTTCGGGATCGACGAGACGCGGTATCACGACGAAGCCGTTCTTCTCGTAGAATTGGCGCTGTTCGCGCGTGAGAAATCTGTTGTTGACCGTGTAGCGAAAGTTTTCCGTTGACGAGGCGCAATTTGCGCCTTCCAGGTGACGTTTTAGGATTGCGAGTCGGTGAGCCATGTTGCTCGCTGCAGGCTGCAGAGGAAGCGGCAGAGGAAGAGCTCTCTCTACAATCCGTGGGAGAAGTAGTAGATGTGCGGGCTGCGAATAGCGCACGCTCCTAAACATGAAGTACGTTTTTTCCCCTTGCCTTTTCTCGTCATTTGTTTGACTTTTTCGCAGTCCTTTGACAAAGATAAAGGCTATACAGAAGCTAAACAAGGCTGAAATCGAAGCTGGCGTGGAAAGCACGGCCGCTTCGTGGCATAGCGTCTATAAAGACAGTGCCTACGTTTTCATAGGTACAGATACCTTGAGGAAAACAATAACGTTATGACTCCTCTTTTCTTAGGAGGTCTGAACTACGAGCTTACCGAAGGCGACATTATAACCGCGTTTTCACAGTGAGAAGATGATTCTGAATTCGAATTATTGGCTCTGGTTCCCTATAGGTACGGAGAAATTGTTTCTGTCAATTTGGTCAGAGATAAAAGTACCGGAAAATCAAAGGGATTCTGCTTCTTGGCGTACGAAGATCAGAGAAGTACAATCCTTGCTGTTGATAATCTCAATGGAATAAAGGTTAGTCGATTTTCATGTACATGGGAATTGTTTATCTATGGGAATTTTAGCTTGCGAGTCGAATAATTCGAGTAGATCACGTCAGAGACTACAAAGCACCAAAATTGAAGGACGACGAAGAGTTGAAAGAAGTCGACTGCACTCCGCGTACTCCGTCACCAGAACCTGAACCAGAGCTGATCAAGAAGAAAAAGAAGAAGAAAGACAAGAAGACGGAAAAGGCCAAGGAAAAACTCGGCTTGAAAACGCGAAAAGACGAGAAACGAAGAGACGTCGACTATTCATCCGAGCTTCTGGATAAGAAGTACAGCAGTGATGCGAGACGACACAGATCCAGATCTCGCGAGCGACGAAGATCCAGATCTCGATCTCGCGAGCGACGAAGATCCAGATCTCGATCACGAGATCGAGGCAGACGCAGATCTCGATCACGAGATAGATAAAATACTGCTGTACTTTGTACCATGCATGGTATTGCTATAGTCATTTAGAAACGCTAATAAAAAGGAGAACTTTCAACACCCGCGATCTACCATCTGCCTAAAGCCTCTTTAGAGGTCACCACGTTCTACTCAACGTACAAATGGGCTTATACTAAGTACTGTAATTGAAAAGCCTGTGGGCTCTCATATATAAAATGAATTACTTACTTGTCTCTGTGTTGTCTTCAAGCATAAACGCCAGGCTTACGTGTTCGTCAAGGCGAAATCTATGTAAGAAACACATGCAATAAATTAGAGTTGCCGCACTCCAGAGCAACACAGTTACAAGATGAGAAAAAAAACGCACAATCACATTGTCACACACAAACACGCACACACAAGAAAACAACAATAATAGATAAATCTAAAGTTATTGAATCCCTCCATCCGTTTACTTCACTAAAAAAACAGACCCACATCAAAAAATATATAATTTTCTTTTTTCCCCCCTCCTTACAAATTTCTCCTCGACCACACCGTCCTTGAAAACGACCATGTACGGAGTGACGCCGTCTTCCCGATAGTTCACCATTACGTGCATTGCGTCGGGATTCATCGACTCGCCCGTGTACAAATCCCAATCGGCGTAGTTCTTATCGAGGCGCTCGGTGACGAACTTCAGTATTCCCTTCTGAAACTTCTCGACCCGATCGGGATTCTCGGCGGTCAACTTCTTCTTCACCGCCTGCAAGTACGGCTTCAGTATTTCCACTTTGAATTTCTTGATTGTCGTCGGCTTGGAGACGGAGACGAGTCGCATGGCGAGAACGAAGTTGATTCCCGTTTGCGACGCCGCTTCCGCCTGTTCCGTCGGCTCTTCGGCCGACGCGTTGCCGCCGATTGCTTCGTCGGATATGTCCGTCGTTTCCGTCGTCATCTGATTGTCGAAAAGCGAGAATCGTCGCGCGGGACGACGCGAGGGGGTTCGGTTTATCGTACCTTTCCTTCGATTTCGTAGTAGATGTCGTCGACCAGCTTGTAGGGGAACGAATCGCTGAAAATTTCGTCGCCTGTGGTTCGAATGGGTTCGATTCGCTTGGAAAGGATGTAGCAAGCGACTTACCCGATATAATGTCCTTGAAGACGATCATTTTCCCGTCGATTCAAGCGGATGCGAAGCCCACGATACCAGAAGGAGGACAGAGAGAGCCGGTAGGACGCATGCGTAGGATATCAATGGAATCGCCGCTTCTTCTTCGTTCTCACTCGTCGAACGTCTACGCCGTCGACGCGGCGCGCGACGGCACCGTCGCATCGTGCGGCGACGACGGCACGATCGTCTGGTCAAACGACGGTCGCCCGACGCGCCGAATCGCCTCGAAAGGCGACGACGCCGCGCCGACAACGAACGTCGCCTTCGTCGATCCGAACCGTCTAATGACGTCGACCGAAACGACGCTCCGACTCCACGACGCGCGAAGTGACGTCATTATACGGGAATACGTCGTCAACGACGACGACGTAAACGAAATCGCTATCGATCCGTCGAGCCAATACGCGGCCGCTTGCGACGATTCGGGTCAAATTCGAGTCGTCGACCTGCGACAGAATCGGCTCTATCGAACGCTGCGTCGCGACGCGCACGCCAACATCTGCACGACGGCGAAGTTCTGTCGATCCGCCGCCAGTCTCGCGAGCGGCGGCTTGGACGCGCGTATCGTCGCGTGGGACGTTGCCAAGGCGAAGTGCGTCGCGAAGATTTCCATGTTGGACGGCGGCGGCGGCGGCGGCGGCCAGTTCGTCAATCCGCCGCTCGTTCATTCGATTGCGATGCATCGCGGCGGAGCGACGGGCGTCGCCGCCGTTGCCATGGGCGATTTTTCGGTCGGTTGGGTTCGAGTTGATAGAAATCGAATGAAGGACGTTGGGCGATTGGGCGAATGTCACGCGGCGAGCGTTAGTCAGGTCGCCTTTTCACGGAACGACGGCAACGAGGACGTTCTCGTGTCGGGAGGCAACGATGGGAGAATTGTGAAGTGGAGCGTCGGCGTGGAGAAGGGCGGCCGGTTAAGCGAGACTGCTCCGCCGACGGTCATTGAACACGGGTCGAAAATTAATTGGCTGGCCACGTCCTTTGTAGAACCTCTCGTTTACGTAGCAGATCAGACTTCTAATGTGTCGATCTATCGACTGAGTTGACTCTGTTGTTTTTTTTCTAGAACTAGATTTTGTTAGCTATGTATCGATTTCCTGCACGAATGCCGTCTCTCGCGGCCACAACCCCGCCTTGCGTAGCGTCACCGACGCGTCTAGTTCGCATAAGTTCTTTCGCGGAAAGTGCGTCACGACGTGATACTTGTCCAGTGGAAAGCCTTGAGCCTCAACCACTTTAAGTAGAATCTAGAGAAGAGCGGAGTTAGTACTTGTGCACCATACAGATCATCGAGACATTCAGGGGTGACCCGGGTCTTCTTACCGTTACAGGGGCCTCCTTTGAAAGTGTAACCGTCTCGCGCTTTCCATCGGGAAGTCGCAATAAAATCTTCGTCGCCTCAAGATTGTCGTCGTCAACAGTCCATTTATCCACTTCCGTTCTCTTTTCCCTGTCACCGGCGATGCTCAGCTTACCGCAGTCGTCAGCTAGTTGACTTCCCTGTGACAATGAAGTCCTCGTTTCGTCCTCGTCCTCTCCCTCCTTTTTCTCTCCCTCTTCTTCCTCCTCCTCCTCTTCGCTCACGTATTTACTGCTGACGTCTGTAGCTGTCTCACTGTCACTGCCATCGATTATGATTTTCCTTATTTTGGCCTTCTTTGCTTCTGCAAGAGACTGCGCTATAGCGGCCTTGATCTGCTCCTCTTCGGACTCGTCAATAATGCTTTCCACTTTGAAGCGCTTCGCCTCTGACGGCGAAACGGATAGAGGATCTTGGCAGCTGAGAAAGTCATTCACTAGAGAAAAAGATTATGATTGCGTACATGTAGTATAAGTGGTGCAAAATCCTACTATTTAAGATCAGCGATTCTGCTGTGACATTTTCAAGTTGCTGTAGTCGCTCGCCTGAAAGAGAGATTGTCTTTTACAAATAAAATTCGATTCAAGTGTCTAACTAACCTGTTCGCGGATCTATAAAAGCTATGTGAGGATACTCGGCGAATGGGTAGAACTGTTTAAATTTTTCTCCCTCGTCGCTGTCGTTGTAAACCTGCAAACAAGAAAAAACGTCAACAACCTTCACGATTCACCAATTCGTCGTGCCTGCCACAGGATGAAGTCCGCCTTCAGAGATCGTCGAACGTCGCGATTGCTCCAGACGTCTCGATTCAACGCTTGACACGAAAATTCCGTGGGATTCTGCACGTTGACGAGCAGCCACTTGCCCCGAGCGCAAGCGTATTCTTTCGCCTACCATTATATATGTATGTATACGTATGCTTGCCATGCACATATAGAAAATTCACCTGATCAAATGAGCCGGAGAATGTGATGTCAACAGGCGGCCTAAACAATCCTTCGAGCGTTTTTCTCTTCGGCTGAGCAAACCCAGCTTCTTGAGCTCCTTTAGTTAATAAAATAGGCTTAATTAATTAATTAATTAAAATTAAATTCGCGTTCATCCGCTGTACTCGTTTCTTCTCTGAAGTCTCGAAATCCTTCAAAGACCGATCGGCTTCCGCCGCCTCGTCGTCTCGGTCGTCTGACTACAGCGTCAGAAGGCAATTTTAGAACGCACTCGGGCAACGAGATCAATGGACAACTCACTGGGTCGGATGGAATCTTGCACAAGAACCCCCGCAGTTGGTGGAATGGGAGGCCTGACGTTATCTCTATCACGACAAGAATTATGACTCCCTTTTTGAATATACAGAGCTTTCAATTCCCTAATCTATTTGCCTATGCTCTTCAAATCAACTGGAACTTAATGAATTAATTAAATTAATTAATTGCCAAATTCAATTTAGGTTTTGCGCGCGGAGTGAGCAGCTTTGCTGCAAAGAGGGGTTAGAAAAACTTAGCATATGAACGTAGACGTTACTCTCGTCATAAAACTGCTTTTTTACTCATCATCGACGTCATTCGGTTTTCGTTCGCCCGGTCCGTCGTCTTCGTCGTCGCCGTAACGTCGCTTTCGACTAATTGGCGCATTCGTTTTCGAAGCGCCGCCGCCGCTCGCTTCCGTGTCTTCGCAGAAGAACATTTCAATAGCCACCTGCAAGTTGCCGTCGGCCGCGGCGAGATACGACGCGGCAATCTTTTTCGACGCTCCCGTAACGGCTATGAAGTCCTTTTCTGCCATGAGGAAGATTTCAGTCCTTCGCTTAGCGTGCGTTAAAACTACGTAAGGCCCTGGCAAACTTTTAACTTTTTAGTTGTTTACATATACATATTGATTTCTTACTGATTTGTTGTTTCAACTCGGCTGCACTTCCACGTACAATATACCGTGAATAATTAGGACTCACATTACAAAAAATCTACAAAGAACACATTACTGAAAACTATGATCAGCAACATTCAACCTCCTAGCATCACGATTCGGATTCTTCGCCTGACGCTATCTCACGCATTTCTATGTTGTCTCCAAGTCCTAGGTATCCGGCTCCGAGGTCATCGTCGCCGTCGCCGTCACCTTCGCCGGCGTCTCCAAGTCCTAGATCTCCGGCTCCGAGGTCATCGTCGCCGTCACCTTCGCCGGCGTCAAAGTTATCATTCCTAAACGAAAGTGCAGCGGTAGTCAAGTCAAGGTCCTCCTCATGCTGCTCTTCAGTGTCGTCCAATAAACCTTCGGTAGACTATGAAACAGAATTTATACAACTATCAGCGGATATTGACGCAAAATCACCTTCTTTGAGTAAACACGACCCTTGCTAATTTTCTGCATGAACGAAGGACATCCTGATGGTAGAGCGCCTATGCTCGTAAAGATTGGTCGTATGTACCTATAGAGATAAAATTGGAACGAGCTCTGTGATGAAATTCTCCCAAGAAACCTGCTGTCAAATTTTTTCCAGAATCTAGGTAGAGAATGTTTTTCATAAACGTCAGCAGACGTCGGTTGATCCTCGTTGGATTCGGTCTAAAAACAGCACGTTTTGTCATGAATTGTACTGAAAGCGTTGCGAGACGTACGGTCTTGACTGCCTGAAACGTTTGCTCCTCTTCGTCGTCTTCGACGCCCACTCTAGAACGCAAAATACCGCCCGATCCCCCTTCCCTTCCCAGCGCTACTGACTCTATCTTGAAAAACTGGAGTGCCAGTGTCGTCAGTCCACCGTTCACAAACACAGTCACGAAGACGATCATCAACGTCGTAGTCAGAATGAGTTGTCGCGGCTCCGATTCCGTGTTTCTCATGGCAAGAGAAAAGGCGATGGCCCCGCGAAGTCCTAGCACGAGGGCGAGCCTGCGAAACGACGATCGAATTTTCTCGCGCGTTGAATCGAACCTGCAAATGACAGCATGTGCTGAAAACTCCAAGGAATTTTCCTCTTTCGTCCCAAATTGAGGAAGAACGACAAGGGATAAATGTTCAACAGCCTTCCCACGAGAATTGCGAGCTAGAACAGAACAAGACACGCAATCAAAAGAGAAACTCTCCCCTCTTCTTTCGTACAAACGAAAACGATATGAATCCCCAAATCCACTTGTGCAGACGAAACGTAAAGAGAGACAAGCCCATGTAGACGAAAATGAAGTTTTCAGCTAAAAAGTTGAGAACTTCAAACAACTAAAAAAACGTTTACCATATTAGACATCAAAGGATCGTCTCCTTTTTCTTGAAACCTGCTTCGTCCTGACGCGAGACTCTTCAGATAGATTGAAAAAGGTGTAGTGAGCCTGAGCAACGCCACAGAAAAGAACGGCGACAATTCCTAAATCAAACGCGTTTTGGGGCTTAAGTCTGTGGCGGTGCCACGGTGACCTGTGAGTCCTGCCGCTTCTGCCATCAGAAATGACGAGTACGAGAGCATGGTAAATAATCCGGTTTCAAAAAGAGGATAGTCCCTAATTTTCGTAAATTTCGTGATGTATATATACGTCACCGTTAAGGAATCAAGCAATACGCACTCTACTCTATTAAATATACCATGATTACAAGGATATGATAGCCGAAGCCAACGCCACCGCAACGCCAATAGCAAAGGATCCGAGAAATATTCCAATGAATACGCCAAGCGACTTGAAGAACGCTTGCGGTTGAAAAGTGGTGATACTGCCGACAACAGGCGAATAGGCCTTAATCGAACTATAGAGACACGTCAGAGTGATAGAGAGAAGAAGAAGAAGGGTACGTTCACCTGTATAAGACGATTGCGACTGCGTCGTTCATCACGCTCTCGCCGAAAGTGAAAGCGAATAAATCCACGTCGACGTGCATGTCGTGAAATATTGCCAATACGGTCACTGTGCATAGTCAATTAGAGACGATTAATATTGTCCTTCTCCTCCTTCTCGCCTGGATCCGTGGCCGAGATGAGAGCTCCGAAAAGGAGGCACTCGATGAAGTCAAATCCTTCGGGAATGCCGGCAGGAAAGGCTTTGATGTATCCGTACATGATTCCCCTGTGAGAACAGAGAGCCTAATGCACAATTGAATTCGGTCTTGCTTCACTCGCTCACCCTATAGCAAAGCAGGATATGCTCGTGCCCAGGAACGCGTACGTCAATATTCCGCCAATGTTTCTGAAGAAGTATCTCTAAATAAATAGAAATCGTGTGATGTCGGCTCTACCATGGGGCAGTTGAACTTGCGCTACTAACAAAACTAAGTGTAAGGATTTCTCCCTTTGAAACATTTCGAATAAATACATTACAAGCAACGGCTTATACTCCCCACGACATACGGTAAATTATAATTACGAAGACAGAACGCCCTCCCTTCCTCACCTTCTTCATGTCGTAGCCGGCAAAAAATATAATTGGCGGCAACAAGACATAGAAGAATACTTCCGGATCAAAGACAGCCTAAAAACGTTCCTTTCCTCCCCACGCCTCTCATGTGGATCATCGTACGTGCTCTTCAAATCCGCTACGGCTTCCCTTCGTCTTGAAAACTTCGCTATTGAGCGAATAGGAAAAGGTCGCGTTTCCAATGACGATCCAGAATTTCTTGGGGACGTTGGTCAGAAACGTCGACGCGGACTCGCAGACGTCGCCCGTGGCGTTGCTAGCTGTACTATTGCCGTCGCACGTGACGTTCTCCGTTCCCTGCTCGCCGTCCACGCTGCAGCCGCGAATCGTGACCGGCTGTTCGGCTCCCGGAAAGACGTAGCGAATGAGAGCGCCGAGAAGAATGCCTGAGAGGGGAGGGGGAGCGCGGAGGGGAGGGGAGGGGACGTTGGCACGTTGCTCGCGCCTTCGGCTCGTTTTCTCGCTCGATCGCTCACCCCAGACGAGCGCGAGGCCCGTTTCGTGCAGGACGCGCCATTGGTAGATTCGGAAGAACCATATGATGACGATGACGATGACGAGCGAGACGACGAGAAGGAGAAGATTCTGGCTGTCGATTCGGTGAGCTTTTTCCGCCTCTTCTTCCTGGCGCTTCTCTGATATCTCGATTTCTGTTTCTTCGGCTACGCTACTGGGTACGAGGGAGCATGCTAGGAGGCCTAGAAGGCCGAGCATTAGAAGACGACGACGACCGGCGACGGAGTCCATTTTGCGCGCGCTAGCCCTGGCCACGAGTAACTGCACGAGTACATACCGCTACTCTACAAATGACGCATAAGTGATAAAGCAGACAAAACGAATAAACGTCCAAAACACACACACACACAAGAACTGCCCTTTTTTGCTTGGGGCTTCACTTTTTCTTGTTCTTGCTCTTGAACGCAATGATGACAGCCAGTGCCACCAATACGATCACGCCAATCATAGCAAGCGTGCCCACTTCCCATTCGTACAGAGACGTTTGCAGAGGAACCGATGGATTATCCTCCGAAATTTCCTCGACGCGGCCACCAATTGCAGCAGAAGAATCATCCTCAGTATCTTGTCCTTTGGGATACGAACCCACGACAGGGCACGTTAGCCCATCTACGCCGCACACGCCAATCAAACAGTCCGTCTCCGGACGACACTCTTCTGTGTCTATACAAAAACATCGTTGGTGCTTCTACTCTGTTAGCTAATAGACTACCAACCTGGCGACGATTCAAAAGCGACTCTGACACGAGACGATGAAATGGGTTCGGCTTTTCCGGCAAAGACGATTGTGAGCGTGTCGGCGCTCTGCCACAGGCCAAAATGACCGACGTTTGCTAACTCGGTCGGATAGATGGTAAGTATTTGACAGAGGTCGGCTTCTTGCGATACAGCGGGCTGATTCGTTTTGCTCGAGAACGTCACGTTCAAATGACGACCTTGCTCCATGTGACTAGCGGAGAAATTCAAGCCGATCACCGACAATCGATCACCCTATAAAAGAATTATTGCGATATTTAATAATAGGAAATGAGCCCGGCACCTTCACTGTCTTGAATATCTGCGTTTCGCGTCTGCTTCGAGATCTAGGTCTGCTTGTCAAACAAGGAGCCACAATTGTTGGAGCGTGATCGTTCACGGTCTGAATGACGATTTCTATCATGATCGTTGTCACAGCCGGAGGGTTTCCTGTATCGCATACCCTCATAACAACCTATGAGGGAATCAACCAAAAACGAGTGAGGAAACACGCACAGAGCATCTCATTATCAAGACATACGTATCTCTTGAGTGGCACTGTTTCGTTGACAAACATTGTCGGTTCGTCCTCTTGATTGAAATAGAACAAGCGCCGAGCTAAGTCTAGCAGGACCTAAAACTGAAGAATAGTTTCAGTAACATTGCTAGCCTATTTAGTTACCGTCAAATTGACAGTTCCCTCGAACGTCAGTGTCTTCAAGGAATCGCCGACTATCATCTACGCGCAAAGGAACAAAAAAAATATTAGACGCCTAATCAGAATTTCCGTTCCTCGTACAGTTAGTCCTTCAGGAACGTCTTTGATGAGAAACAGGTATTCTAGATCGTCGAGAAAACCCGGCGGATCTGACCTATGAGGAAAGAAACCTCTTTTTCATCATGCATATATGAGGAGCGGTTACGTACACGAGAGTAAATTCGACTCTCTTGATTAGATGGTTTTCCGCGTCTGTCGCAATCAATCGATGCGGCGACGGAATGACGTACACTCCATGCTGTTGTCCTTCCGTGAAATGCACTCGGGCCGCGGGAGCGCCCAGGCTGACGTCAATAGCGTCGTTCGTGCTTTCGACTTGAATAGTTATAAGGACCTGTTCGGATACAGCATCCTCATCGTCTTTGACATTGCAAATCAGTGATCGATTTCCAATCGTCAATTCGTCTTTTTCGTTAGAATACTTCATAGAACGAAATGCCGTAAGATATACGCTGACGTTTGCCGATCCAATCACGTCCGCGCGGTAGCCTATTCCGGTCAGTGGTAAGTATATAAAAGTCAGTCCGTTTTCAGCGAGATAGTCTTCGTCAATTGTCAATGTCTCGAGAGAACCGTCATTTAGTTGAGATAAGACGCAACGGAGTCGAGTCATAATGACGCTGTCGACGTCTCGCAACGTCGTCGTGCTGGGCGTCACGCTGACAGGTGGACCGTCTTCTTCAAAAACGAGCGTATGATAGCGTGCCGCTTCGGAGGGAAGAGCGTTCGGATCAGCACTGGGATCAAATTGGAGGATAGGAGCGTCATTTACAGGATATACATTAATCTAAAGAACAACGATAGTGCAATTTTTTTCTAAATTTATATGTACCGTAATTTCAGGAAGAGTTGACGTCAATTCACTATCACTGAGAGCGAGTGAAATCGATCTAGAAAGCGTATTAGCAAGTTTCGTGTACTATGCAACAGCTCACGTACCGGTCCCTGTCCGACAGTTTATAAGGTCTTTCTTTGGTAACTTCAAACCTAATCCCTTTCAGATACGCTTCGTAGACGGCAACTGATGCTTGGCCAGTAATAGTCTACTCAAAATATCGTGACGATTCTACTACGCTTGCCTTGTCCTTCACTCACATAATTAAGAAAAACTGGAGATTGTAAGCCTGGAAAAACAGGCGAGCTTTCATTGACTACACTCAAGCCATTAGGTGTTGGTGGCAATACAACTTTGTCATCTGCGTCCGTCGATCCCACGCTCTTTACTATATTGCATCGAAGTACAGCGCTGCCAAAGACAGAATGTTACACAATTTCTATTTAGGTGACAATCGCCCAATATTACCTTGACAAATGAATGCCGTCGTCTTCAATTGCTAAGGAGTCGAGAAAATGAAGAGGCGGACCGTACTGGGTGTAGTTGAACGTGAACGTTTCTCCAAATGAAATCCTCGGGAAATCGTTGACGTTAATGAGCAGTACCCTGTGAGGTGACAAGGTTAAAAAAAACGATACTTCTTTTGGTTTCCCCCTACCGGACGGACAAAGAAGCCGACTGAATTCCATCGGAAACTACGCACTGAATGTCGCGGTAGAGAGAGGGATACACTTCTCCACGGAAATGATAGGTAATCGAGTTGAAACACTTCTGAAATTCGTCGTCCGTGCCGGGACCGTTGATACTAAGAATCCCGCTAGCACTGTCAAACTACAGACGGTCATGTCTGCTCAGAAATCAGGCGAATTCTCACCGTTATATTGAAGTCTGAACAATTCGCTGCCCAAAGGCGTTCATCTGCCGAGTCATAGCTCCCCGACGGTACTGCGGTTATCTCACACCGGGCGTCTCGCATTAGGAAGCTACATGCCCACAGAATCAATCAGTCAATTCTCATTATTCTCGTTTTCTCGCTCGCCTTGGATGATCGGGATCTTCAATAGTAACTGAATTCTGGAAAATTTCCACTGGGCCATCGCCTTGAGTAAAGTTGACCAATGTAGCTAAACAAACGAATCAAAGCCCAAAAGGTGAAAACAAGCGATTGTTACACACCTGTGTCACTGACTACAGGCGGGTCGTCATTTGTCCCTATATGCCTAAGACGGATTTGCAACGTTGGTGAAGTTTGCCCATATATGTCGGTAACTGTAATAGAAATGTTTCTGCAAACGTAACACACTTGAAAGTTAGCACGCCTAAAAGGGAAGGCGAGTACCTTGACGAAAAATCGTCGGAGGACGAGTGGACGTAGGCAAGAGTCGTCATAAAAATTCCAAAGTCAACTATTTTGTTGTTGTCTCGAATGAACGTGAAGCGAGCCGTGCTGGCATTTGGATATAATTTGATGAGCTAAACATGACGTGTAGCAGAATACTCACCTAGGTAGAATATCGCCCCCATCCGTCGACGGTCGATCTAATGCCGTAAGATTCGCTTCTGTCACTCTATTTTCACTAAGACTTTCCGGTCGATTTGAGGTAATCTATTTCCACCACCATTGCCCTAATCAACAAAAAATTCGTTGAACTCACCGTTTCGCTTCCAAGAGCTAGATTTGCTATCCCACTCACTAGAACATCAATCCTCTCCCACCCCTTCATAGACAAGCAACGATTTTTAAAAAGAGTTTGAATATTACCTATAGTCAAGCCGGCTTACATCGCTTCCAAGTCTTCCAACGTCCAAGGTTAGTGGATTAGGTACCAGAAAGAGAACCGATCCAGCCGCTCCATAATCGAGGTCAATCTCGCGTACACCCGGTGCGAACGACACGTTTTGAACGGGACAAAACACTAAAATAGGACCCTGTGCACTTCGCTCAGAAAGAAACTTCGTTCTTACATCGACACTCTGGAAACTCGTCATTCCATTCTCCGTTCATTAGGCAAGTGAGGTTTATTTGACCACACAAATCAAAGCCAGGATTGCAGGCAAAGGCAGCCATGTCAAGATAAACCAATGGCGGCGTCGTCGAGAAACTAGTATCGCCGTCAACCGGAGCCACAGGCGTCACGCAAGGAACTAATATAAAGTAACCATTTTATCAGCAATGTCACCAATAATATCCTCCCAACTCACGTCGACACACTGGATCGGCTTCAGTCCAGTCTCCGTTATCACACGTGTTATTCGATGCACCAACCAATACGTGCGTATCGTTGCACGTGTACACAGCCGTCGTCCCGTCGAAAAACAAAGTGTCCGAATACTGAATGGGATGCGAATTATTTAGCTCGTTCAACGACAAGCATCCGCGACAGGCGTCCGACGTCAAATTGTACTCCATCGGCGACGCCCAGCTGCTCTCGTAGTGATACGTTATTATTCCTTGACCGCTACTCGTTCGAGCGATGTAGCCCGTCGCGAACATGAGTCGCGTCGTTTCGCTCAGGAGATTTTGCATGTCTTGGGGATCGGTCGTTTCGAGCGTTCGCGTGAACGTGACCACCATTTCGCCGTCTCTCATCCAGCCGTCGCTTCGCAGTATCTGCGATTGATCGTCGTCGACGTCCGGTCGTCCGTACAACGACGACACGCGATCCTGGACGTGAAGCATGCCGTTTTGAAGATCGAAGTACGCCGTCGTCATGTCGGCCCAGCACATGGTGCCGTTGGCGCTCAGTCCGAAGCCGACCCAGCGATGTTGGCCGGCTTGAATGGGTCGTCTGATCTCGACAGTGAGACTCTTTTCGATGGGACTGTACATCCATCTCGCCGATAGTTCGGGCTCCGCGTCCGTCGAATTAACCCGGCCTTCCATACTACAGTTTCTCCCTATATAGATAAGAAGACATGATGTCTAAAGAACAAGGAGAATATACAAAGCTCGCTCACATAGTCCCAGTGGAACGCATTGTGTTTCGTTGACGTCGAAGTTCCATTCTCCTGCAGTATTAACTACTCTGTTACACGTCCACGTCGCTGGTCCGCGCAATTCGTAGAAACGATTGCAGGCGAACGTGACTTGATCGCTGTAAAAGAACTTCGTAACGCCTTCGTTGCCGACGACGTATCCGTTGGCGAGAACGGGTCGCTCGCAGACAGGACAAACGTCTCTCCACGCACTTCTTTCAAACATCATTCGACTTTCGAAATGGTAAGCAATCGTTCCAAGTGGATTTCCGTCGTCTTCCGCCAGATAGCCACTGGCGGCAAGGAAGTGAGTGACGAATTCAGCGGCCAAGTTGCGCCCTACGACAGCAACTCGAGCAAAGAAAACTTTCAGTTTGCCGTCGCTGATGACTGAATGCTTCTGTACGACGTCTTGACCGTCGTTATCCAGTCTCGGTCGTCCCGAGTGCTCGCCTATTAAGCGATCTTCGATTTGAACTCCGCTTCCGTTGCGCGATATATAAGCGGTTATAAACTCCGCTCCGCACATTCCATTCGGAGCCCCGGTCATCGTCTGCAGTCCAATTCCCACCCAATGCGAATCAGGCATATGCAACGAGAGCTCCACGCCGAGTAAGGTTTCGTAAGAACCCCAACGCAATTCGTATCGACTGTCCTCATTGTCGAGTTCGCGATATCCAGTCACAGAACACGGACCCGCTGTACAGTAACGAGAGACATGTACATAAAAATTATCAACTGAAGCCCTTCTCACCGCTGAATAGGGCTTCGCAAGTTGGCGCAGGTGCGGACCATTCTCCATCGCTTCCGCACGTTATTGACTTTGCTCCCTTCAATGCATAACCGCCTTCGCAATAGAACGTCGCCACCGTGCCTGGTACGTATTTGAACACGTTGCTGAATTCCACCGAACCGTTGCTCGGACTCGGCACGCACGAACAGCCTCTGCACTCCGTCATAAAATCGATCGTTCGGTTCGAATTTCGACGATTGCGACCGTGATAGAATATCTCCCCGTCGCTGTACATCTCCGAACTGAAAACGCGACCCGTTGCCAGCATCATGTACTGGGGCATAGCGAAATCGACGTCGTCGTCGAGAAACTCGCTCGTCGGCGTGAACGGACGTATCACTCGAAGCACCATCTTGCCGTCTTCTACGACGAGTTCGCTGAAAATGATGTCGCCCGTCTCGTTGTCCGCTTGCGGTCGTTCGTTGATCGTCGCGTGTCGATCGACGAGCACGGCCGTGCCGTCGCTCAACGAAAAATGGCCCGTGAACATGTCGCTGTTGCACATTTTCCCCGTCGGCGACGCTCCGACGCCGAGCCACGTGTTGACGGCCGAGTCGCGACTCGCCCAGATCGCGATCTGCGGCCCGCTGTGGTTTCCTCTGCCGCATGTCTCGTTGATGAAGTAATAGTGGGCTTCGACTCGAACGGGGTCGGATCCGTTCGATTGCTGGGCGTAGAACGTTATGTTACACTGGCCATTGGATGCTGGGAAAGAAAGCAGAGATTTAGTATAGTCTATAGAGCGACTGCCAGCGCGTGCTGTCTTACGTTGAATAAAGGAAAGCAGCGACAAGACGAAGGGAAGCAGGAGAAGTCCTAACGGTTACGTACGTATTAGATGACTCGAGGAAGAGCCCGCGTAAATACCTCTCGATGTCATCGCTTTTTGGTCTCCACTGCGTCGACTGATTATCCGTCAGGGTGCCCCTGGTGTCGTGTGGGAACAATGACCCTAGGTGGAGAGGAGTGGAATGTTTTTACTGTGTAAATCAGGACGTCCGCTGCCACTCATAAATAATAATAATAATCATGAGAGAAATATCACCAGATCAGTCCCTCCTGTTCGATGCTAAGCAACGGCGTACGAGTGAAATTCTTTCGTCGCCGCGAGGAAAGTGGCCGTCCAGCTTATAGCGCGAGATGCAAACAGAGATTGTCTACTACAGAATGCATACCGATGACGAACGTGTAGAACCGACACTATGCATTTATGAATATCAAGCCTTACCTATGGCACCCTTGTAATTTGTCGATCGGCCACACACGCGTTTTCACGCACTTCTTTTCTGACTTCACGCTCCTAAGCTCTCTCTCAACCTCTACGTCATTATTGTTAGTTAGCTGATTGTTTCAAAACGATTCACAGCCAGAGAATTTAGATAAACTTCAGAACAGTCCTATTCTCAGAACGTCCACGCCGTTCAATTTACTCACTATCTACCTCTTTCTAGTCTCTTCAATGTCGCTTTTCAAACTACGAATGTTATAGCTCTCGGAAAGACTTCTTCGCGGGTAGGTCAGTACTGTACCTTCGTATTTCGGATCGATACTTCCTTTCGTAAGACCGAAGAAGACGCTCTCGTATCTCTCGAACACCGTACTGCAAAAGCCAACGCAAATGTCAATTAACAGACTCGGATCGTCCAAGCAAGAACTAGCCTTTATAGTTTGATCGCCCTTGCGAATGAAGGAGCTAAAGAACGGATCACACATAGCAGAGATATTAGTGTAGGAGATCACCCACTCTTTATTTCCTGTCTGATAGACAAAGTCGGACGACGTCGGCTGAACAATCAACTCGATAACGTAAGTATTCGGAATTCTAGAGAAAATTTTTTTTCTGTGCAAAACGATTTGGGCCAGACACCTACGCCTTTGCTGACTCGTCGAATACGGGTACAAATTTCACCTAGAGAATCCGCGTGCTCACTGCTCAGCGTCCCACCGATAAAAAATACCTCGAGCTGATCGTGCATGACGGTGGGCTGCAAGTCAGAGCCTATGCGGTCGACCATACAGCGAATTTCGTCTCTCTGCATGTGCAATAGATACATTTAGTTAAACAGCGACTTGACGATCAAAGCGCTACTTCTCTTCTGTTCAAATAAATTCCCCACGTTGGTTTCTTCGGGACGACGCCGTAATAGATCGTTCCTCCTGTACCGGCATTTAGCAGAGCGCATATATTTCTATGCGGCAAGAGCCGTCAATCGAACCGACATATGATAACAGCATCGCTCACGTAAATATAAATCTGTAGAACATCTTTCGTTCTGTCGTCCTAAAAAATAGTACACCGTTTCGCAAAACGATGCAGCGATACTCGAATAGTTGCCTCACGAGGCTAAAACGCGCGTCTGATCATTGGTAAGCCCATGATTGCGATTCCGTTGATAGATTCGTTGATCAGTCTAAGATAATATTTCAAAAAAACACATTCAAATTCCTGAGACAAAATATACCGCTGATAGTTGATTTTGCGACGGCGACTGGCGAGTACTAAAACGCAAGTTGGTGAAGAACGTAGACAGGTCGTCATCGTCGTCGTCATCGTCGTTGTCGTCGTCAACTCCGTGGCTGCCGTTTCCTCTGTCGTTGACAACTAGTTCGCGAGGCACGTGGCGGGAGATCGGCTCAGAAATCCATTCGCCCGGACCGTAGCCGCGTTTCTTTTCCGCGGACGACGGATCCGTCAACTTAGGAGAACGAGAAAGCGACGGTGAATTTCTCTGACTGACGTCCGTCGCCTGTGGGAGACTTTTTCTGCTGCAGCTGTCACACAAAGAAAAGTATACAAAGGCTCGCCTAGCCTAACCGATTTTTCTCACATAGCATCTTTCCACATGTTTTTCGTGAGACTCAACGCCTCCTGCCAGATCTCTTCATTGTCACTACGCTCAGCCGCCTTTAGTGAAAGAGTCTCGTCAATATTCCAAGACCACAAAAGCGAGACGACGTATTGACTACCTCCAAAAGCTTTACCCACTTGTCGTCGGCTTCCAATGGAGCCCGGTTTTCTTTCAACACGGACAGATTACGCAGACACCGAATCGAGAGTAAAACGATTTCGTGCCCATTCGTCAAATCGATTCCTATTGACGCCAGCTCCGTCGTAATCCCAGTTTCTCCGATCGCCGACAGAAGTGTCGAATCCGCTGACAGATTCGCCAGCAGCGCTATAGCCTGAGCTCTCACGCGACGCAAAGGCAAATAAACGAGCTAGACGAAGACTAGTAGTTCATGTGATAGAGGATCGTATCCTGTCCGGTTCACCTTCTGAAGAGCGCGTAGTCCTCTACGAGCTATGCTGCTTCGAAACGACGAACTGCACGACGCAACGTTTCGCAGAATGGCTTGAAGGAAAAAATTAGAGTGATATTTTGGACTGACCGCGTCGACGTCTCACACCGGTAGCGTGTTCAATTGCCAATTGACATCTTACGACGGGGCGAGCGCCGACTAGACGACACTGCACCTTCTGCAGAAGTCTCTGATTCTGATGACATTTGTCTCTCTATTTCTACTATTTCTTACTTCACCCTTGTCTCGAAGGGGTACCGAATATCGGCAGCCGTTTTCTCCCTCTTTGATTTGACTCACAACGGCTCGAAACTGACCGTCGTCGAACGTCTCCCCGTCAACAATTACATTGGCCCAAAAGGAATTGAATCCCCGCTCGTCGATGTCAAAAAAGGATCTTTCAAAGTGACCGGATTCGAGTAAAATCTCGCACAGGCGAGCTTCTTCGTCGTCGTCGTCGCTCATGTCAAAGAGATCCACGAGAATGCCGTCGTCATCGTCTTGACAACGATTCAACACGCGTCCCACGAGCTCCTTTCCAACGGCGAGCGAATCAAACGCGGCGGCGGCGTCGCTGTCGTCGACGACCAAGTGGCCAAATGACGCGTAGAGAGAACTGCTCTCCTCGTCCCACACGAGGCACCAGTCGATGAACAACTTCAGTATATCCACGCCGCCGAAGTCGATGGATTCGAGCTCGTGGCAGAACGACGGCAATGTGGTGAGATTTCTCAGCGTTGCCAGAGCGCGTTCGTGAACGACAAGCTGTTCCTTGACTGCAGCGTTATTTGAAATATCTGAAAGACCGCGAATTATTATAATTATATGACCACGTGCTTGGACAACGTGTGACGCACGCATGCACAACGCATGCATGAAGTATTGGACAGTAAAAAAATTACAGAAGTCCTAGATGTGCAGATGTATCGCGTGACAGGACAGGAAAGAAGCCGACTCGACTCGGAATCCACTCGATGGTCTTACCGTGTCGACGATCGAGGCAGAGCGCGATCAGCGGGCGCACGACGCCCTTTTTCGTCGCTGCTAGTCGTTTCGAGTCGTCGGCACCGCTCGTGACGACCGCGAGCGTCGACGCGACCAGAGCTTGCACCTCGCGTTCGTTTGCATGCTTCAGAGTTCGGATGAGCACCGTTAGGACGTCGTCGTCGACGTCGACCGGGTGCTCGTGATCTTCGTTGCGTAGGAAAGCGCGTAGGCAGACGCGACTTGTGTTCGGATCGCTCAGAAGGCGAGCGAGATCCATGCGTTCGTCGTTTTTAGCCGGGAAGTCTCGTTTGGGAGTGGCCGCGGTTATTTTATTGGCGCGTTCTCATGCAGAAAGATCGACTGAACATAAGATACACAGAAAATCGTGCGTGTGTACGTAAAAACAACGCAAAAATCATGCAACATGTTCGTCTACACTCCAACAATTCTAATTCCTCTCCGTGCGCTTCAATCAAGAAAAGAGTACCTAAAAAAAGAAGTCAATTTGTGTTCGATATGCCCGTGTACGTACCTTGAAGTCTTGCGTTCGCATTGGCGCTATCCAGGCCGCACCACGTGGAGGTTCGAACGCAGTTAACGGCCCAAAAATGTTGGAAGCGAGACCTTGCTTCAACAGCCCGAACACGACCGGTACGGCCTGGATCGAGAACGGCTCTCCCACACCGTCCCCCCGACCGCGTCGTACCGGGGCCCCAAAGAGGCCGTAGACTTTCGCTTAATTAGGAAACGAGTCTACCGTGTCGAGAGAGGATTTATGAAGCGATTGCCAAAGTCCACCAGTAGAAGGTCAGCGTTTTGTCCTGGGGGTCAGGTCATCTTTCGGGTATAGATTGCTAATCCGAGTGAGGAAAGACCACGAGACACTGGGCCCCCACACGTTTCTTTGGCGGAAAGTGGCAAACCTTAGCCAGACGCCCCACTCGGCTTAAACGCGAGACGCCTGACTTCGCAAATCCAAGCCGTCCACGACCTTTATGACCCCCAGTGTCGATCTTAGCGTCGCAAGCAACGCCCATCCACTGTGCCTAGCAGCTTCAGTAAGGATCGACAAAAGACGAAACGCTTGATGACCAACGACCAGCTTTCCCAGCTCACGATCAACCTCAAGGGTTCAGCCCGTTGGCATCCCCCACCCTAACGCAAGACTGAAGATTGGGCGTTGACCCTGTCGCTTTTATACCGAAGCTGGTGCAACATCCGCTGGTGACCTCACTGTGATCAATTCACCAGGGCAACGATACGTTGATTTGCTGCTGAAATTCGCGCGTGCTTTTCATGTGCTCTTTGCGTGGACGAATTCCTCGATTTTAGGCGCCAAAAACATGGCGGCTCCTCGATTTGCCGACCACGTGTATTGCATTTGCCCTTTGGATTCGGGTTTCCACGCTTGGACGCATTTCTTTCTCTTCGTAGAGTCTCCGTTTCGCGCGCAAGCGAAATTCCCGGCTTCAGATCTCAAACGGCGACGTTGCTGCGATTTTTGTCAATCTATGCCTTCGCGAGCAGTCTCTGGACGATTTAGTTGATCGAACATGTCGTTTCGGATGGTCTAGGTGAAGAAGAGGGAGAGAAACGAGGAAAACGAGCGAGTATTGCGACCTAGATGTCGTCCTCGTCGCTCGAAACAACGTGGCGAACGCGAACAGTTCGCAGAAAAACGACGAGCGTCGTTTATCAAGCCTCGCGGGCGCTCAATCGAGGTCAACATGAACGGGGGCCCCCTCCAAGCTCGTTTTCGGCTCATTTCGCCTTCAAATCGATTCATGCACTTTCGAGGTGTGAGCTTTTTGACGACGAGCACTGGGACGATTCACAGCATGTCCGTGTAGCGTACTTTTGCTTATAGGGTTATTTATTGCTAATTGCTGTTTCCAATGGAGATCTCTAATTCATTCCTTGGGCAACAAATTTCTCAACATCAGAGTCAATTATAGACCGGGGATCCGTTTGCCAAGAGTCACGACGCCGTGACGTGGATTCAGCAAATGTTTCGTCTCTATCGATGTATGGACTAAAGAAAGAAAGAAGACGTCTCTATTCCTGTGGCAAAAGTTCTAGGTAATCAAATAATAATGTTTTAAGATTTGCTCACTGCACAACGCGTTTAGGATGATCTACGTTATTCGCTTCTGTCACTCCTTCAATCCATAAACGAGGCAACTTTTTCTTCACTTCTACAAAAGTTCTCCTCATTTTAGCCATTTTCAAAAGAGACCTCCCAATGGTTTGGAACCAATTCGCCGTCAATTCCAACGCAATCGATAATTCCGTCGGAGGAGGCGGATTGAAAAAGCAATAGGCTTTCGAGTGATCAAACACAGCCTGATTGACTTCCAGCCTCCTCGGAGACGTATGAACAATTTTGTGTCCTTTCATTCCCATCGCAGCAATTACCATCTTTGCCAAGTCGTTCATACTCACCATCTGATCGGCGCCCACGTTGAAAATCTGATTGCGAGCAGCTGGGATGAGAGGAGCTCGCGATATCAGGGGAACTACGTCAGAAACGTAAGTGAAACTTCTTTTCTGTTGACCGTTGCCGTGAATAACGATCGGTTCGTTATAGACGATCTGTCTCATAAACCTCGCAATCGGATTTCTATACGGATCAATAGAACTCTGCCCGTCGCCAAAAACGCTATGAAGCCTCAGAACGACGTAATCCAACCCAAAGACATCCTTCGCCGTCATCAGGTCGAGCTCGACGGCCAGTTTGGAAATTCCGTACGGATCTGCGGGCCGAGGCGAACGAGACTCGTCAATGGGACGACTCCCCGGCTGAGAGCCGTAGACGGCTGTCGACGATACGAAGACAAAGCAGGCGATGTCGTGTTTCACTGCTGCATTGATTAGATGACTGGACGACATCAGCGCGTTTCTGTACGTGAACGTGCGAGTGAAATGAGACAAGTAGCTCGCCGGGTAATCGGCCAAGTGATAGACGTAGGTGATATTGAATTTGGCGAATAAATAGGCGACGAAGTCGACGCTGGTGAGATCTCCTCTGATAAATTCGAGCGTCGACGACTTCGTCGACGGTAGGTTGTGCGCGAAACCGCTGGAGAGATTATCGACGGCGATCACTTTCATGTGCAAACGACGGCTGCAGTACTTGGCCACGCTCGAGCCGATGAATCCTGCAGCTCCTGTTACTAAAACGACGTCCTTGTCACTTTCTACGGGGTTCCTTGTCTTCATCAGCTCTCTTTTCCACTTCTTGCAGGGAGATGAGACGACGATCGGCTTTGCGAGTCTTACAGGTGGAGGCTCTCGCTGCGACTTTTCGTTGAGCTTTATTACCGCAAAAAAGAGCAAGAAGACGACAGAAAAGATGCCAAGGGCAGCAAGTCGTAGCTGAAACCTGGCCATGGACTAAGCAGAGATGTTGGAATCACGCGAGGACCACGTGCCCATAACAATGCACCTAGTTAAGCTCTACGAAAAATAATAACGGTGAGATTTTGATAATCGAGCAGACAAAGTTGGTTTTCCAGCTCGACCTAGATCTCGCCTTACACTCTGTGCCCACTTTCGCTGCGACTCAAGCAGAGACATGGTCGCTGAGACGTCGTCGAAGCCCCGCAGACGCTGCGGAACGAAAGTGTCATCAACACGCATCCCTAGAGCAAAAATCATCAAACAAAAGACTCATAAACACAAACAAAACAAGTGACTAGTACCACTAGTAGAAGGCTGTATCCCAACGGGAAGAGCTCGACTAAAGAAAAGATAACAAAATCCCAAGTCGTACTATATGGGTGTCCTACCTAGAATTTGAATACGAGGAGCTACGCTGATACAGATGCTCCGACGGAAGTCGATATTTAGGCTGGCATGTAGATTCGTTTGTCTCTAGACCAGAGAGCACGCCCGAAATTCTCTGGTTTATGTCGTGAAGAGAAGACACGAGTGGGTCGTCGCGACGAGCCGGGCGGCGAGTTCGATCGGCGCCTTGAATATCCCACGGAGATTCCACTATAGAAAGTACACTCTAGCAGCGTATAAACGACTGGCAATCAGTACTTGTCAGCGTCACAGTGCTCGCCGTAATATCTTCAGTCGAGAGGGAGGGCAACGTAGATAAGTCGCTTGACAATTCGCTTACATCAGTCAACTAGTCGAGCATTGATATAGTTATGCGCTATGCTAATGCTAAGATGTACCACAAGATCGTCTTCAGCTTGAGAATGCAACAGAAGTGGAGACATCTGGTCAGGTTTCACCTTCGAACCGTGGGAATTGGGTGGAGTACAGGGTGCCGGCTCTGACGTATCTTCTCGTTCTGCTACATCTTGATCCCTTTTAGAAAGACCCCTTCATAGTGCTAATTTTTGAAAGAAAAAAAGAGGAAACTTTGTTTTTTACCTGTCAGCCTGTATGGCAATAGAAAAGGCCTTAGCTGTCGTTTTGGCACTTTTGCTAACTTCGCGAGCATTCATCTCCAGCTTCGCCTTTTCCTCTACAACAGCTTCCCTTAGAATCTCAATCTCCTTTTCCTGAGAGAAGAAAGGAAGGCAGTAGCGCAAGCCAAACGGCTCTTGGTTTCGTGTATATACCAAGCTTTCTTTCTCCCTTTCAAGACACGTCTTCTGATCTTCTAAGTCAGCTCGAGCCGCTTGAAGCGCCTGCACTCCTCGATTTACATAGAACCGGCACTAGTAGGCTACAGAAACAAATACCTGCTGTCCCTCGGCTCGTATAGACTCCAAGGCACGTTCACGTTCGCAGACTAAGGTCTCTTCCTAAAAGACCGACTTTTTTTACGTGTGACTAACAAATACAAATCAAAATTCCTACTTTTTCAGCAAACTCCTTTTGCAGCAAAGACAGTTTTTCCGCCTGGCTCTCCCTTACTTTTGTCTACACAAAGTCTCGGCGTTTATTTGGATGGGGCCTCTTTGGCTTACCATTTCCACGTCTTCCTGCCTTCTTATATTATCTTCTTTTTCACTCAACTCCCTTTTGAATTTTTCTAACCTTGTTCTGTGTTCGTCTCTCAGTTTCTCCTACGAGTGATGATGCTTCCTGTCTCCTTGCGTATTTTTATTCGCCACTCACCATCTCTTCCTCCTGTGCTTTCTCTAGTGACTCTCTTCGTTCATTGCAGTCTCGTCGCAAGTCATCTATCTCGGTAGCAATTCGATCGTTCATATCCTTTAACGCCTTCTCGCCGTCTTTTTTCTTCCTCTTCATCGTTTCCGCCATTTCGTCGTCCACCAATGCTAATGACTGAAAAGACAATATTCGTGCTTTGCTTACCACGCAGAGCCACGCACCTCTTTGTGTTGGAGCTCGAGTGCTGCCTTCACTTCAGCCAGATGAGTTTCTGCTTCTTCTTTCAATGCCTTTACAATGCAGCTCAAAACATATGTATACAAGCAACGGTGCACATAAAATAACCTCGGCTTTTCTTTGCTTTTCCAATTCAATTTCTTTCAGCTCAACATCAACGTCTCTCTTTTTTCTGTCTTTCGCTTCATCCATCTCCCTCTCCAGTTCCTCAATCGATTTTCTCAGCTCTTCCCTAGCCTTTTGCTCCTTGTCTCTTTGTTCCGCCTCCAACAACTCCATCTCGCGTCTGGACGTCTCCTCCAGCGCTCCGACGTCCTTCTTTCGAAGCTCTTCAATCTAGAACGCACCAGGTCATCAAGCCAAAGCTATTTTGCAGTAGAACTTAAAAGAGTGGACTCAGGTTCTCCAAATAGCAGGCACTTTGGGACCTTTCACAATCACGTCCACTAGGTTCAATTTTTTTATTACCTCCTCTCTCAAGGCATCCATTCTGTCTTCGAGTTCCTTCTTGAGCTTGATTTCGTTGGAAAGAAATTCTCTCTCGTAACCATCCCTTGCCTCTTGAAGTCTTCTCTCGTGATCCTTACGCAATGACTCGAGTTCCGCTGACAATTCGTCTTCCAAATCTTGCTTCATTGAGTGAAGTCTCTCGTTCATGCGCTGGCGCTCCTTTTCCTCTTCCTCTTCAAATTCGAGTCTCAAGAGCTCGATTCGCTTCTTAGAATCGCTTTGAATGACTTCGTCTTCATTAGACGCTTGCCCTTTCTCTTCTTCCGCATCGTTGATCCTTCTAAAATCAAACGTGGGCATTGCGCCAGCTAACCGGCTTTTCTGAGAAAAACACACGTGGTTTCTTTCTGTACTGCCTGCAGTTGCGCTTCGGCTGGATGCGGCATCATGGACTCGTCGCTTGCAGTAACGGAATTTTCAGCACTTTCCGAATCATCTACGACAAAGCTACCTTATATTCCACTATAGATCGCATTCGTACCTTCTGCGTCTTTTGTGGCCTCTTTTCTTTTCTCCGTCTCGGCAAGGGATCGAGCCGAGAACGGCAACGACTGCGCAGCTGCTACAGATGACGACACTTTCTGTTCCATCTGACGACGTGTTTCGTTAGTCGTCGGAAGACTCTTCTGAACGAGTGGAGGCAATGCCATGGGCAACGCTTTTAGCCTTTCCTCTTCGTTTGATTCTGCTGTTCGAATGAGAAGATTCGGCGATCTCTTCTCGATTTCGACAGGCTTAAGCAATTCAGGACTTAGTCCAACAATACGGTCTCCTAGTTTCAATTCCTGAAGAGCGCAAAAAAAATAGGCGGTTTTGCATAAAGAAATTTCTTTCTCTGTAACCGGTTCTTCGTCGCTGTATTCATTTTCTATATCAATTTCCCCATTGCTAGCACTCTCGTCTTCTTCGTCCTCTTCCTCCTAACAAACAAGAATTCATATCAAGTATTTTTAATTATGACGGATTTATTACTAGACCTGAAATCCTAATGCTGCTATATCGTGCTGAGCAAAGTTCTTTCCAAGTTCTCCACTCTAGAGCCAACGTTGGCCCGGCCCCCCAACAAAAATGCGATCATACCTCCAAAGATTCGGAATCAAATTCGTTAGAATCGACTTCCTCCTCTTCGTCCTCTTCGTCCTCGTCTTCATCGTCCTTGTAATTTGGCTGTAATCTCATTCCCGTCTTCGCCTTCTTCGCCTTTTCCTTCTCGACTAAACTCCTATAGTGAGCATCGCAAGGATGGTCCCAAGAACTGTCTCCGGTAGCGAAATTGAAATAGTAGATCTCCCCACTACCAGATTCGTCCTTGCTAAGAAAGGAACCGGGCTAATTTACGCAGAAAGAGAGAAGCCGATCTATGTACGAACACTGGCTTCCAGTTTGCCGGTAAGGGAGCCTTTAGTCCTTCCTTTGCTATCCAAACCAGATCGGGATCTTCTTCCAAGTTCAGACCGATAACGTCGCAGTAATCGTTTATGTCTACGTCGCGCGAAGAGTGGCGTGATATCGCGAAGTGTCGAGAGCTTGTCGTACCGCCCGAGTTTGGTTCGTAGCTCGTGTCGTACTCTTCTTTTAGAACGACCTGCTTCACGTCGCTCGTCGCTGCATTCATTGGGAGCAGTTTTACGCAAGTTTAGGCGACGAAAGACAAAGGTTAGCGTACTTCTTCCGTTGCTACGAGAGACGATTACGATATGATAAATAACGAAGTCACGGGCTCTGCCACGTGCTTCTCACCCAGCCCACAAAACAACGAACACATAAGATTATAATATACGGTTGTCTGAAATGCCTTGGCACTAGTACTTCCAAGGATCTCCGCTTTTGAAAACGCGAACAGACTCACTCTCACTCGACACCCTAAGTACCGCACATGTAGAACAAATTTTTAGTGACAAGAATGCCCTCTTACGATACCTTTGACGTAACTTTCACTCCAGAAGACGAGGACGTTGTACTGACTCGTTCCGGTCTCATTTTCCTTGGCGACGTTTCCGGCTTCTCAACAGGAGACACTTCATTTCTACTAGATGGCATGGAATGCTCGCTTTCCAGAAGAGGAGTGGGTGACACTTCAACTGGAGTCGAACGATCTGGTGAATTTTGATCCAAATCGGCACCAAGCGAAGCAACAGACCTAATAAATAACAATATAGAAGCACTAGACAGTGGATGATGACAAAATCTCACGTTTGAGTCATAGGCGATTTGAATGTGTCAATTTCTTCTCGGTAATCAAACGTTTGGTCATCGTTTTCAACAACATTCATTTCGCTCTCGACGACATGCATTTCCGTGTCCACGTTAGGCGAGTCTCGGTTTCCTCTCAGGGCAGCCTACGTAGACAGCAATCAAAAAATCAAAATATATATATAAAATACCATACCTTCTCTTGCGACCTGTCAACCTTCTTTCGTTTGGCGTCAAATTTTGAATAGGCGATAAACAGAATAACCCCAATGATGATCAAGAGAGCTGATCCGCCAGCGGCGATGCCGGCAATCAGTCCGACATTGACCGACGACTTCGTCCGGTCAGTGTCCTTTGTGAACGTCGACGAAAGCGCAGCGAGACGAACTCCTTTAAAATTCATTACAAATCTTCCAGACTCAACGGCATCTTCAAGCCGATGCACGGCGTCGGAGAGCGACAAGGTACTAGGCGGATCGTACAGAGTCGAGTCTAGTATCGTTGCCATGCAGACGATGCTTCCCTGACGCGCGTCAAGATCTACGACCCGAGAGGCGTGGACGTTGGCCGCGGCGGCTATTTCCGTCTGCAAGGCGCTCAAAAATGCGTCGAGACCGTATTTCAGTACGGTCGATTTGAAGTCGCCTTGCAAAACGAAACTGATCGACGTCGAATCGAGCGAGTCGACGTCGGGAGCGACGACAGCGAATTCGTTTGTTTTCAGAATGTAACCACCGGGTTCGATATTCAGTTGAAGTTGAACTGCATCAAGAGGACTGTCGATTCGAAGACCGGTGAAGTGGGCATAGCCCGAAGCGAATGATGCGGATGTTTGGCCTTCAAGGACAGCACTATGAAACAGACAGATCTATACCTACTGTACTAAAGTTTGAAGCTATTGATACGCACCTGGCACTAGACGATTTTGCAATAGAAACGTTGCACGTCCAAGGAACTGTCAAGCCCAAGTTTTCAACAGCATCGCCGTTGCTATCTTGAACCGTAACGACAATGTACACCAGATGACTCGACTTAATTAATACAGATGAAATATAAAGTTTAACACAAAAAGATAACATACCTTTCCCTCGGGCTGATTCATGACTTTCGCTCCAGCTGGTATCTGGAATTTTAGAACGGAGAAATTTGCGGCGGGAGGTGCAACCACGGAACCAAGTGTGGGCACAGCAGACTGGTCAAACACGCTCTGCCCGTCGCTGAGAGTCAGGTTATCCAAGCCTGGTGGGACGACGGGGGCTGACGGAAGTGCGGGGACCTCAGCTGGAGCGACTGAAAACGAGACCACGGATGCGTTGCCAAAATCAATCAACCCAGATTGCACCTAGCAGATCACGAAAATAGAAGGCATCTTTGAAAGAGCCGTCGAATTGGTACCTGATTAACCAAATCATTAGCAATTGAGTTTATGTTCGAAACCACTGCTGCCACGTCTTGCCAATCAGACAAACTTTGCTGATACCGCGAAGAGGCCGAAAGAAAATCCGACGCAATGTCGTCGACAGGAGGAGCGTCATCAGGCTATTAAGAACAACAAAACTTCTCATTAGCAACTAACCTCAAGAAGCGCGATTTCTTACCTGAAAGAAACCGGTAGGCAAGACGACGGGTACGACCGTATCATTATCCTTAGAAAACAAAACAGAATAAAAATTTCAAGTACTTCTAAACCCTGCAGCGTTTACGGCGCTGTCGTCGTCGTCATCAACCAGCCCTTGGCCGCCGTCGCTATCGATCTGTTCTGTAATGTTTGGGGCTTTCTCCTGGGTAATATTTTGAACAGGTTCGCTGCCAATTTCAAATGTGACGTCATATGTTTGCTGGACGGCTCGCTTTCTGCGCACTGGAGTATCTTCGGCGATTACGTCGACAACGCGGATCATGCTCAGTGGTATCTTCAATACGAAGGCGAGATTTTGAACCAGGCTACTCGGGTCAAAGAAGTCGTCAAGGCTGACGGTTAATTCGAAAGAGACTTGGACGACGGGAGGAAGTATCACGTCAACAGGTTTGTCTCCTTTGACAATCTAAAGGAAACCGAATTGATAGATCGCTACTACTGTGACGGGCAAATATAAACGTGCGCCGCCACTGCCGTTTCGCGTCTCCATACCAAGTGCAGCACTTGAGTGCTTCTGTCAAAGACATTAGCGCCACTATGACTGGAAGCGAGTTTGGGAACAATTTGGGATTTCTCGGCACTTGTGAGAGCCTTGCCTTGCACGGCAAAATTCTCTGGCTCTAAAAAGATTCCGTCCTGCATAGACACACAAATATGAGTCTACGGAATCAAGTGAATAACTCAGCTGCCAGTACCTTGTACACGTCTTTGCGCTGAGGATTTTTGTACCAGATGGACAGCTTGATGCCTTCTCCGGGATGATCCGACGTCCCCCCGATGGTGTTCAGCAGATGAAAGCGGAAATGGCCTGGATTGGAGCCCGTAAACCACAGGTGATACTCCGTTCCCAGGGCGACGATCGTATAGAAAGTCGATAATCGTTTCAAACACGTGAAGTAAGTGCACCAACCTGAACATACGATAGAGCACAAAGGGGACAAATGTAGATAAACGCACCGTGATCCATCGGTCCGTTGAGCAAATCTGTATAGGGTCCGGTGCCAAGATCTCCTCCGTGCAATGCTATAGGCGAGATTCGTCTCGTTTCCGAGTCGGCGTCCATGCTCTCGACGATCAGCATCTGATGATTGATCTCTGAGCATCGATACGCATTCCACTCCGCTTCGAACTTGCACCCACCTATAGGATTAGCAAAGTTTCTAAATAAGAGTCTCGTTCAACCACCGTTTTTCGGAAAGATATCTCTGTCTATCATACCCATTCTCTCCCCGAGCAATGCCTCTACTCTTGACGACGTCGCTCGCCTTGAGACGAGTTGTCGGATCGCCTTCGTCGTAAAGCATCGTTTCGGGGAGCCGATCAATGTAGTTGGCAAAGCGAAGTTCCGCCTGAGGAACAATGGATCCTCGTTTACCTCCAGCGGTTGTAACCAGCGTTCCGTCGAGGTCGTGCACAATAGAATGCTTTGGGCCGTCGCAATCCATGTCCACGCAATCCTAGACAAAAAAAGATAACACGCGTCCATATTAGGCGTAATATGACCGTCTCACTTCCTGAACGATCCACGCCGGATCGGGAGGATACATGTGTGCAAGTCGACTGCTAAGGACGTTGATCAGATTGGTCAATCGGAAATAATTCGGATGCATGGCGTCCGGCGACAGTTTGTTGTTTCCGATAGCGAACGCTTTTTTGCCGCACATGTTGGACTCGCTGACGAAATTCGCGAAGGTCGTGTCCGTGAAATTGACCTGACCTCGAATAGCAGGATAACTTTTCGCTGTGCAAAAAAAACGGCAAATATAAAATGCACCTCTGCGTTCAAAGTACTTACGTAAATGCCACGGTAGTGTGCCGTCCATCTTCCCTCTCTTTTTCGAAAACGTCGACATCATTATGCCCAATTTGGCGTCGTCTGGTGTCGAGCAGATGCTTGGACAGTGATTAGGCACCTGATCCATACACGGCTCCGCGTCCGTCGTTCCCACTATGAAACTTCCATCGACTCTGACGCTTTTTCTCTCGAAGAAATGCTGCACCGGATCTGGCCCAAAAATGTTTAAGCAAAGTCCGGTGTGACCAACGGCTACCGCCAACTCGCGGAAAGCGAGAGAGCTAGCCGTCCAGGCAAATACACCGTATTCCCACTGTCGAGCGGCAGTGAAGCCTCCCGCTCCGGTGCACGGCTCGCTCAAGCCCATGACGACCAATCCTTTCATTCCGGTATGAGCAGAATTACCCCAAAACAAAGCCTAGACCATAAAAATATTCGCGCATACGAAACTTTTCCTTTACGTCGTGTACCTGACTGGCGTTAGGAGCAGCGCCGTCAACGCACGGTTCACCGGGATATATAAACCCGATTCTCTGATAGGCAGCAGCGACGTTGTCTCGTATGATGTTTCCTGTTCCACTTATTTCAAAGGTCGCTGGAAAATCAACGGCGTGCTTATCAGCGGTACGAGCCACCCGAGTCATCACGCCCAAATTTCCCGTTACTTTGCTGTCATCCGCTCGAAGTTGGAATGTAGGGCCAATCGATTGGTACACAACGTTATCGGAGAATTCAATTCCGTTCGTATTCAGCGCTCCAAACCCGATATTGAACCCCGTGTGTATAGAGCTATGTCGTACGTACGAGCCACCCATTTCCGATACGCCGTTGAGAAAAACGACAACGTATCGGGGATCCCGGTTGCTCGTGAACCCGGCTTGGCCGCAGTTCGAAAATTCGACGCCGTCAATGTAGGCTTTTCCGTATTGACGTAGCCGGCCTTGAGGCAGAGTGCCGATAATTACTCGACAGCCAAAGCCGTGAACGGATATCGATGATTTATCGTCCTCGGCGCCGACGACGCGAACATTGCGAGAGAGGAGTCCAACTTCGGCGGCTAGTTTCTTGCTTTGCCAACGCGAGTGAGCGCTCGAGGCGTCGGCACCGCTCAGAAACGTCTCGACGTGGTGATCGAATTGAAGGGGTTTCGTCAGAGTGACTACGGCATCGACGACCGATTGAACGGTCACGATTTCCGTCTGCTCCGGATCGTACGTCGTCGACGTTACGACGAGCTGCTCGCCCGGTTTCCAATCGGGAGACGCGTCCAAGTGCAGATCGGTGCTTCCGACCGTTGCAGTACGCTCGAGGTGCGTCCAATCAACGGTCCTCTGCAATCCGCGAAGAAATAGCTAAACGAGAAGAAAATATTCAGTGAAAGGGCTAGCTATTCTAGTAAACGTGCCTCTCCGAATACGCCAATGGCTTTGGATCCAACGATGAGATTGCGACCGTAACGAATTTTCTCTGTGTTTCTGTCGCCTTGCAGATTAATTGTCGCGCGGTGACTGAACGCGTTTTCTTTGTCTCCAACGTAAAATCTAGCGTTCGCTCCGAGAAGCAAAATCTAGCCAGAGAACAGATATAGGACAACGATGGCGGACTGCAAGACGCCTCTCCTTACCCAGGTTGCATTGATGACGACGTCGCGTTGATCTTCGACTTGAAGTTTTCCAAGAATTTCAAGCTTGCTGACATTGACTTCCGGCACGTCCAAGTACATTTTCCATTTTTTCTCAATTACTACGTCGTCGCCGCTACTGGGCACCGCATTATTCGGCCAATGAGATGGATTACTCCATCGACGCCACGTCGATTCATATTCTGCCTCTCCCCCAGGACATCCGGACACAGGACACGGCTCTTTGGAAAAGCTGTAGATTAGGTCAGATAGAGGTTGACTTTTCCCTTTGCCAGAAAGGATATACTCAACGGCCATAGTCTTGTTATCAAAATGCCATGATCTGGAAAGAGATTTCGTCTAGCAATTTTTTTCAACCGTTGCATACTTACGTATGATTGTCGGAGAAACGCAATGTTCTGCCTATGTCTTTACTATTCTTTCCAACCTTGAAGTGATCAGGCTCCGTATCATACACCGCTTCAAGAATGACGGCGTCGCGCGGCTGGACGTTGTACATTCCGGCGTTGAAGCTCGTTGCGTCCGTGTCCAGATGCGACGGCAAGTCGTACGTCAGATTGTGACGATTTTGGCTCGGCAACGTCACCATGTACCCATCCATGTGAGTGAGACGATAATGCTGCCAAGGAATTAGCGAAGATCCGTGCTCGTTTTGAAAAAGCACGTTTCTTCCTATGAACGTTGCCTAGAAAACATTGGTTTAGCGAAAACCCGACTACCTAAAAATCTCCTTTAGCGACTCACCAGCGGTTCCACTTCGTTCCAGGCAAGACGGAGAAGATCGACGTCCGATGTACACACAGACCCGGGTACTGCTTGATTCATGCTGAATTCCGGTCGTTGAGTGCACGATTGGTTCGGAAGTAGACCGCTGGTCGGAGTGACCCAGTTGCCTTTAGTGCCTGACAAAGTGCCGTCCAAGTCGCGGAAAAGGACTTCGTGCTCCCATTGAAATCCAGCCTTGTGATAACTGGAGTTGTCCAAGAACGTGATGTTCTCGAACCAGTACTGATATCCTCCTTGACGAACTTCGCAGTGAGAGCACGCTCTCAAGCAATTTTGCTCGTTGGAGTCAAATCGAGCGAACGTGACGTTGGATACGACGAGCACGCGTTGATTCGGCGTGCGAATTCCGGTCGTCTGAGGGCGACCCTGATTCGCAATAGTATGCGAAATTATTAGAGTATCCTACATATTAATTCCAGACTCGATTCCACACGGGAAAACAAGACATTCCACGGTGAACTGTACCTTTATAATTGGACCTCCCCACGTGCCGTAGGCTTCTTGTATTTCAATTCCGCTGTCTCGGTTGTCGGCGACTTTGAATCCGACGATTTTAACGTGACCGATCACAGAAAACTCGAGACCGTGAATTCCATTAGAGTAGGTAACGAGGTTCTCAAATACGGCATCGACGTCCTTTCCTCCGCCACAGCCAAACTCCTAAAAAAGCAAGGATTCGGTTGTGGTCTCTAAATTGGAGTTTTTCTGTACTTTCGGCGTGTAAGTTTCCCAAATACGTAGTCCAAATTCCGCATTGGTGTGAGCAACGTTATCCCTAAAGACGCCAAAGGGAGTCTTATTGGGACAAATTCTGTTCGTTGCAGAAGGACCAACGGGATGAGGATTGAGGTCATACCTAAAAGAGTAGCAGAGTCATTTGACCAAGGAGCTGAAGTTTCTTTTCTAAGTTTACCAAAATCCGTAGGCTCTCGACCCGGCAGCGGCATTTCCTATAAACGTATTATTCGGATTGGTAATCCAAAACGTAGCAGGAAGCTGGTCGGTTTTCAGGAGGCTCGAAGAACCCTTCGTCACCAAACCGAGATTTCTTATGTAGTGATTTCCCGTTTCAATGCCGTCCTCCTAATGAAAAACATACGGTTACCGTTCAGTACTACTACTGTACTACGCCCATTGCTGACGAGACGTACAATAAAAAATGTGTGCCCTTTGATGTTGTAAGCGACGTTTCCTTCGAAAAGCATTTCGTGTACGCCGTGCGCTGTAATTGCGCGATTGTTCGAATGGTGAATGGCGCAGTGACAAACGTACGACCCATTCATCACGTCGTTCAGATGAAAGTGAACAGCGTATCGACCCAGCCGAAACGCTTGACCTCCTTGGCGAATCTCCACGTTCTCGAGCCTTCAGAATAAATTCTCGCCTGTTTTACAGCATCGTGGCTATGTTCGTACCTGATCGGAGTAGGGTCACTTCCGGCACGATGAATCATGATTTGCGATCCGTACTGATCTGCTCCCAACTCGTCGAGGCTGTCTCCCTCGTATAGAGAGCCTTGAACTATGACGTTGTGAGACAGCAGTCCAACCTCGGCTCTGAAGTCAAAAGCTCAAACCAGAAAATACAGTAGAATAGAAAATTATAATTACCTGATGTCAATAAATTGGCCATCTTCCAACACATCAGTGATTCCATAGTGCGTGAAGTTGACGGGAACGTAAAGATGCAAGGTTTTTCCACCGTCAGACACATTCTCAATCGTAGCCGTTTCGGTTTCGTTTCCGTCCTTGGAAGTCGAAGCGATGACAATCACATTTCCCTTTTCCCAATCAACGGCATCCTATAAAAGAAGAGACACGCCTCAAAAAACCTAAACTCTTTCTCAGGCGAGGCTTCTTTACTATTAAATAAAGAGAAGACGTATTCTTCTGCACCGTCTGCGCCAAGCGAGTCCAAGTGATGTTAGTCGGTCGACCGTGAAGTTCGAGAAAGCCCTTGCGAAGGCCAAGAACTTTGGCGCCGTAAATCGGTATCTCGGGATCGCGAATATTGCCGTGGAGAGTGATTACAGCACGATGCATAAACGGCTCTTCCTTCGTCCCAATCTGCAGTCCTCCGCCGTTGATGAAAATGTACTTGGCGTTCAAAAACAAGTCGGTCGAATCGTCAAATATCAGCTGCCCTTGCACGACAATAAGATTCAAAATTCCCGCCGGCGACGTGTCCAAGAGCACGGTCTGTCCTTCGGGTATGTGCACCGATTCGCCGTCGCCGGGAGGATCGTTGCCGCCCCAAGTAAAACGACTCGACCACCGATCGACGTACTCGTACGCCGACGCGAGCGTTTCGTTCGCGGTTAGCGGGCTGACGGCCGCTCCCTTTCCGCCAACGACGACAACGACGTTCGTCTTGACCGTTCCTTGATGAGCTCCACTACGACAGGTGATCAGCGAATCGTTGCTGGATTTTATATCGCAAGGAACCCCGTCGATAGAAACATGTAGTCCTTCTGTGATATTAGCAAGTCCGCTTCCAGTTACGGAGACTGTAGTACCGCCGCCGGTGCCGCCTCTTCTCGGCGACACGCTCGATATAATCGGCGTTGCAGCGGCACTGTACGTCAGCGGACTAGCGCCGACGGCGTCTAATTTTCCGGACGGTCCGGTAACATGCACCGCGACGTCGCACGACTTGTCGGTCAAATCAGATGGCGACATTGCCGCCGATTCGCCGTCGGCCGGCGGAACGGTACACACAATCGCGTCGTAGGAAGACGACTGCACGTGGCAGGTTCGTCCGCATATCGAAACTCCGAAAGTGACGCCGTAGTCGATGCCGCCGAGTGCCGTTCGATTGCCCATGACGTCTAATGTCAGCGGCGCAACGCTCGCGTCGACGGCGGAAAACTGGTTGAGAGGCGAATCGCTTGACTGAGAGCCAACGTCGTCGACAAAACCGACGCCGGTTAATGTTAAATTAACGCCGCCGCCGAGGCTGAACGTGACCGGAGATGCACTCGCTAGATTCAGTCTGTAGGCTACGTCGCGCGTCGCTGAAAATCCGTATTCTAGATTGTTGACGAGAAGTCGATACGTCAGGCCAGCCACCCTCTGTTTGATCTCACATTGAATGGCATTGTCGGAGGCAGTGATAATCGGGCATAGCTGAGCTGTAGGAAGAGCATCGAGCACCGTTTGAGCTCCACTCTGACGAATGACATAAACCGACGCATTTGAACCGAAATTCACGCCGGTTATGTCTATGATATCTCCTGCAGCAACGCCCGCCGAATCTATTCCGGTTACATTGAATATCTGTGGCGTCTTGCTTGTTTCAAAAGTGAAGTTGAGGCTCGACTTAGCCGGCGTTCCTTGCACAATCACGTTAATGGGAGCTACTGTATCGCCGCCGCTATGACTGTGAGTTATACACGTTATCTCTGTGAATGATGAAGATAGAATTTGGCATTTTGTCTGGCCCATCGTAACGTCCATCTCTTCGCTGTTGTAAGAGAAGCCGACGCCTGTTATAGTGACTATAGTGCCGCCGGCAAGACTCCCTCCCGTCGGGGAAACGCTACTGGCTTTCGCTTGCACGGTGAAGTGATAACCGTCCACATTCGAGGCTCGTCCTTCAGGCTTGCTGGACACCCCTAAGTCTTTTCTACCGGCGGCTTGATGGGGAACTGCGCAGGAAATAAGCTGATATCCGTCGGCTGACATTACATTGACATTTTCACATAAAGAGTTTCCAACTACGACCTCCACGTTTGAACCAAATCGAGTCCCATTTATCGTGAGTGTCGTTCCGGGAGGACCCATCCACGGCTATAAAAGAAAGGCGCGTTGAAGCGGAGAAACAGCATCAGTCTGCCTGCTTACCCAAATCCTCTCGACTTGAGGTGTTTTGGAGAGATCGAAGGCAAACGAGCAGTAAGGCGATGTGCAGACAGCATTGGTGAACTCGTGCAGCAGAGGAATGTAGTCTTCGGCTTGAACGGTGATAGCAATTTTCATGCCCAGATCGCAGTTCCCAGCTATGCTGCACACAAAATAGTATCGACCGGGAGCGAGACCCGAGATCGTGACCGATTCTCCAACAGTTCCCCTAGACCATTCTTTCAAGGGGGACCCAGACATATCGCAAGCATCGTATTTGTCCTTAGTCACCTATAAAAGCGCGAGTTAGGTTCAACAGGTCTCGTGTGTGTTCTGTTTACTTGATGGAGTGAGTGAAACGCATCCCAGGTGAATATCACGCTGTCGCCTTCAACTATAGTCAGGTCTTCGTATTGCTGGATGCGCCAGTCAATAAGCCATTGGTTCTGGTCTGTTAGTCGAACGGACGCTTCTCTTCCGCCGCTGTGAATTGAACCCTGCTCTTCCACTTTTACTGTTATTTTCATGCCTCTTTCACAGTGCCTGCCTGACCCCACGGCGCAGGCGAAATAGTGAATGCCAGGCTTTAGATCTGTAATAGCCACGTCTCCCTTTCTCGTTGGCTCGGAATAGCTGGCCACAATTCTAAAGCGAAAGACAGATATACTCGTCTTTTTATCTTTTTCTTTGCGTAGAATGCAAACCTTCCCAAAGCGTAGTCTTGAGAAGTTACAGCACAGTCTCTGAGCGCTTGCTCTGACACTACTTCAATGACGTCGTGGACGGTATTAGGAGAATCCCATCTGAAGTGAATTCCCGTGCCGTACGGCACAGATATAGACGGGTACACTTGTCCTAGAGTCCAATCAATTATACTCTCGCTGCCGACGAAGACTTTTAGCTTGAATCCGTCATAGCAGTCTCCCCCTACTGAGCTAACGAAGTAGTGCACTCTTCCTTCCTCAAGATCGGCGACGGTAGCAGTGCCGTCGGACTGAGGCCAGCCCCACTGTACGGGATCATCGTCATCTCTCAATAAACAAGAGGCAAACGCTTTCTCGTTTACTTGTACCAAATCGTGGAAACTAGAAAAACAAGCCGCTGAACTGTGGATAAATGGACTACTATGTAACACACTTACCCAACCCACGAGAATTGGAGCCTATCCCCTCTCTGCACGTGGATCCTTTGGGCAATTTCTTGAGACCAGGTAATGTTCACATCCGTATAGCTATCTGGAAAGGGTGGATATTCAACCTAGAAGAGTATTCACTATAGCTTAGTACTAATCCAGCACGCACCAGTTGATCTTACATTAGGAATAACTCCCTTGCCTCTGTAGTCGCCTGTTTTTGCTTGAATTGTCAAAGGCTGGTGACTGCTATTTCCGTAGAAAAAATGCTTCGCCGCCTTTTCTTCCGTCAATGGCATATCGTCAACACCGCGAGATTCGCACACAGACATTTCGTCCAAATCGCCAATAAACCAAGAGGAATTTTCATGATAGTTTTCCTGACCGCCAAGATATATATAACGGCCACCAGAAAAGTCAAGATCAGCGGTCGTCTCTCTCGACACAGCGATCTTTCCGTTGATAAACAAAGACTGAACACCGGTAGAAGAATTTCGGTTTTTCACCCAGCTCACGCCAACGTAGTTCCACACTGAAGCAGACAACGGGCCGGCTCGAAGAACAGACCAATCTCCAGCAGGCACGTCGCTGTCACTGTCCGGCAGAACATTATAAACTCCGGAACAGGCGTTGCACGAATCATCTCCTTGACACAGCGGCTGCACGTCGGAAGTATTGCCGAGCCAAAATTCAACGTAGCCACACGCATTGATCCACACGAAAAATCCTTTAGTGGTTACATTGCCACCTCCTTCGTGAGACCCGAAGAGGAACTGACGGCCAGAATCAAGTCGGCTTGGCTTCGCCCATATTTCGACTGCGAACCGATTTTCCCGAGAAACGTTTACAAATACAGAAGCGTATGATCTGCTAAAGCGAGTTGCTATAGAATTACTAAGCGACTCGTGACCGAGTCCGATGTTGAGACGCTGGCTTTGTGCCCAATTGAATGTCAAATGAACGGAATTGCATTGCGCTCTGAGAGCATCGTATCCGTGGTCGAGCGCCGCCTCGGTAATGCAGACGAGATTCCCGTTGCGGAGAGCCTGAATGGCACATGGAGTGTTTCCGATGTGCACGATATTTCCTTCGGCTGCTGCCGAATGAAAACCGACGCCAGGAATTAAGAGTTTCGTTCCGCCTGCGAGGGATCCACTCGAAATGCTGACCGGTCCTGTTATAGCGGCTTTGTACTCTACGCTCGCCGCGTCCTCGTTTCCAAATGCCCAACCTCTGCTAGCAACGTGAAGTACAACGCGATACTTGCCTGGCTCGTGTTGCGGCAGCGTACAGTTAATGATCGTGTCCCAGTCGACGTCAGAACTGCTGAAAAATTCATCAGATACGTTCGAAGCAAGTCGAGCGTTGCTCGACGCTAGGCAAGCCTTGCCACCAATAGTAAGCGTATTGGTGTTGTCTCCTGCAAAAAGTCCCGCAAAACCGCTGCCAATGACGCTCGCCGACAGTTCGCGACGGGCATCAGAGGGATTCACTTTGACAATGACAGGCGTGTGGAGTGTCGAGTAAGTGTAGCATATCGTCGTCGAGCAATTGGCCGGTAGAGAATTCCCTGCTCTATGATCATCTTGAGATTTGTTGACTGCAGAAGGTTGATGTGAAGCCGGAATGCCATTAACCAGCACAGCAACGTTCACTGTCTTGGAGACATATGGCTTTACTTCAACGGTTCCGCGGAATCCTGGAGGAGAAAGGATACGCAGTTACATTGCATTACAAACGCTATTATTCTGAAGATAGCTTGTGCATTAGCTTGGGGATCACACAGATCTAATCTACTGAGGCCCCCCATCTTTACCTATGCGAGCAAGTCCTGCTGAAATGTAGTGATACAGTCCTGGCTTGGTGAAGGCGTGTACAAATGAGCCGCGAACGCTTTCTTTTGATTTGAAACCTGTGCCATCGTAGGTCTCGGCCTTGCCATCAGCTACCTAATAACGTGTCCAAGTCAGCTTAAGCCGACAGAAAAGAAGAGGCACGCCATACCTGAACAACACTTCGCAGAGTGGTAAAAGAACCACTTCCCGTCCACGTCCACTTCACCGAGTCGCCAACGTGTACCACTAAATGACTGGGTTGCCATTGATACCCACGTCCATACTCCAGATGCCTCCTAGGCAAGTGAAGTCAATCAGATCTCAAATCTTATAAAAATCAGCGTTATATACCCCGAATTGTCTACATGATGGGTCCTAGATGATGATCCAGTTACGCACTGAATCAGCGAGGGCGTAGTGCTTTCAATATCACAGGGATCATCTCCTAGCAAGACTTGAACAGATTTATTTTCTGTTGAAAAGCCACCACCGGATATCCTCAGTCTCTGACCGCCAAAAATTGACCTAGCAATCAATGGTGGATTCAGTTTGGATAAATGAACGTCTTTCTGAAGAGTCACTCTGCTTACCCAAAGTGATGCGTCATGCCATCAATAAAAAGTTTGTACTGATAATCGACGTCTCCGACAGCGTCGCCCAGTCCCGTCACAAAGACGGAGACTCTTGCACTGCCATCGCTATGAGGATTCGTTGTGCATTCGATTGAGTCGGCTGAGGCGACGAGAACGTCGCAAAACGACGAACCGATCTAATGCAAACGGTCTCAACAGAGGATTTCATACGTCAGATTTCTCCTACTTTGACTCTTATCTGAGATATATCTGACGGAAAGCCGGTTCCGTTCAACACAACGCGTGTACCCCCACCAGCGCTTCCACTTTCCGGCTCGATACTGTGCAACTGCGGAGTCAAAGCGTCCGAATAGGTAAAGCTGGAAAACTCGGCGCGTCCGCCGCCTTCCACTTCAACGACGACCGTCGCAGCACCACTGCTATTCGACGCCGGAACAATGCACCGGATCACAGCGAACGAACAGTCTACGACTTTGCATTCATTTTCGCCCACGTAGACGCGCATAGTCGTCGTGTCGTTGTCGTTGCTGCAGTCAGCGAAACCGGTTCCATTTATAACGATTTCAACTCCGCCGCCCAAACTACCGGAACTTGGATTCACTGCCTCGACGTTGATGGTGTAGTTGAAGAATAATCCTGTCGTGTCGGCCGTGCCCAAGGTCAGAATGCGAAACGAGACGGGGTGCAGCCCCGAAACGTAGTCGCCAATCTGGCACGTCACCGTAGCTTCATTCGCAGAAAGAACGTCGCAAGGCAACTCGCCGACTTTGATTTCATAAGCTCCGACGTCAGAAGAAAATGCTGACCCTTGCCAGGTCAAGATGGTGCCCGCTTGACCCACGCTGGGACTAAACGTCGTAACGACTGGCTGAGCGTCGCTTGAGTAGATAAACGTGCAGCTGGTATTGTGAGAGTATCGCGTTCCGTGGTATTTGGAATACTGTTCGCCTGATCCCTTGCAGCTTGAGCGAATTCCTTTGACAGACACACGCACCTAAGAAAGGACGCTTAGCACAGGAACGCTTCCGTGGCCTCTCTTAGTACCTGTGGGGTTTTCTCGACCATTTGCAGCATGTGGCCTGGTATGGGGTTAAAGAAAAGGCCCGCAGTAAGAACCTAGTGTTATCGTTCAATGCAAATGAGAAGATATCTAAGGCTACAGCAAACCTCTTCAACGTCCACCGTGACGTTGGTTCCTGTCAATCGGGAGCCGTTCACCTCTAGGGGAACCTGGTCGCCAACCAGATCATTGAACGTGATGTCCCACTGTCGTCCTTGGCATCCTCTGTGATCGTTCCCATCTACCATGGCCGCTTGAATGGTTATTTCCCCGACAGACGACACGTTGAAGGCAGCGAGCATCTAAAGAAAACATATCTCCGATGATACTATGTATGCAGACTTTGTATTTACCTCGGCTTCGTTGGCGTCGTGTGCTATGGGCCACGACCAGTTTCCGAATACGTTCACTCGGAACGATCCGTCGAGCGCTTCGGTGGCGGCTCTAAATCGTGACGCAGTTGCTGTCATTCCGGCGACGTCGCTCGTCACGGTTGCGCCGATCAGCGTGAATTCGTCAAAGCAGTTCGTTGGGACGTACTCCAAGTAGTACGTCGCCGTGGAGTTACTCGTTGCGTTTGTGACGATGACGTCTTCCAAGAGCAATCCATTCGGGTAGGCAGCCGGCCGAACTCTGACATCCTAAAACGGCGAATTACATGAAGACTCGCACGGAAATTGAATCTACCACCGTACTTGAAGTTGACTTTCACTCGTTCTTATAGAAAACTCGTCGACACGAAACGGACCGTTTCGATATTCCGGCTCAGGCGATAAGAACCCAATCTTAGTCACATTAAATTTCTTCGCGGAAGGATAGCGACCCTGCAGTGCTTCAAGCAGACTGAAGCAAGAATAACTCCATCTAAAAAGCGAACGGCTTTTGGACAGCTACTGCATATAAATACAAGTCCTACGTGTTATTGGCTATCAGTGGACGGTCTCCTATGTCTCGCCATTCCCCGAGGACGCTATTAGGATCAGCCGAAGGATCGTTAGTGAGAAGAACGAACCAACGTCTAATCTCTTGAGGGTCGTCGACTTGAACGTCAACTTGAACGTCGACTTGAACGTCGACTTGAACGTCGATAAAGAGGGTCGAATGCGTTCCCGGCGGAATTTTGTAAGCCATGCAGACGCTTTCATAATTGAAAACATCATACCTTGTATAAAATATTTAATGAGAGCTTCGCATGAAACGAGAGAGAGAGAGTCTTACCCTTCTTCGTCTACCACAACGGAAGCATAGCCGGAAACTACCTGCAAACAAAGAAGGTAGATACGCCAAACTTTTCAACGCTGGTTCTGCTGCATACCAACAGTGATCCTCGACCGCAGTATGCGTCTCCTATTGTCTGTTGAAGAGCAGAGCCGTAGCCTTCGTTAGTCCAGCCACCAGACCCTGACTCGAATCCATAGGCGATCCTCACGTCGCCGAACTGAACGTCACGCTCAGGGTCGCTGCACACTCCGGTGAACAAACTCAACACAGCACCTCTGACTGCAGAATAGGAGAAATACATGATGACTGCCTGTGGCACGTGTTCTTTTGGACGCTCACCTTCTTCGTTAGTTGAAGGAAGGGCTATTGGATCGCTTTGATATCCGTCCCATGTCAAGGTTAGGGTTCCGTCGCTGCCGTTGTATTCCGTAATGTGAATAGCGTGGACTTCGTGAAAAAATTCCGTTCTGACAATCAGTCGCTGTTTCTCGTGTATGTAATCCTTCGTTTGAGATGATTTGTACTCTTGCGGAGTGTCGTGAACGAGGACAGCCACCTGAAAAGTTCCAGTTAGGAAGAGAGATCTGAGAGAATGCCGGTGCCTCTGTACCTGAGCAAAATCGCCGCCGCTGTGTTCTTTAGCAATTGCTTTCAGGTAGCACTTTTGACCTTTTTCTAAGTAGACTGGCTCGGAAATCTGGCTTGGATACTTGTCAAATTGGTCAACTGAAGTGTATTCAACGACTGTGGCAATCCTTCGCAAATATTTCAGTTAGCAACGGCAAACACTTATGCAATGATATATAAAATTCACCTTTTTGCTGCTGAGGCGTTCGTGTTGGAAGAAAACCACAGTTCCCCGTAGTTATCCGAAGCCAGAAAGAAAGTGTGAAGAGATGAATAGGAGGCAGTAAAGACAGCTTCAAGCTCAATTCCATATCTGGACCCACTAAGAAACAAAGAACGCCTATTTCACTGCTACATATGAAAAAAAGCTTACAAATTGACAGGAGATAAAAATTTTTCAAGGTTGTGATAGCTGTCTGGAGAGTGAGGATATGAAGGAGCATTGCGCAACTCTGCAATGGTGGCTCCGCTAACGTTACCCCAATATTTCATTGTAACGCCTCGTGACCCTAAACGAACATGCATGAACGACGTGGGTTAGAGGAAGAGAACAGATGTACCCTCAAAGTATTCTCCATCAAACGTCCCATTCACACCCACGATGGCGTTTGACCCATTTGGAGGTCTTCCCGTCTCGCAAGTCACCGTGGAGTAACTGACGGCGAGAACTTTGCATGGAATGCCATCGACATCGACTTTGACATCTTCAATTTTGGATCCAAATCCGCTGCCCTCTATTTGTACGACTGTTCCCCCTTCAGCCGACCCAACAGCAGGATAAACGCTCTGCACATCTGGAGAGAAATATCAATCCCGAAATCTCAAATTCGAATTCAGAGATACGAACCTGGATGAATCTCGATCATGTAGAGATCGCCCGACGGAGCGACGTGCAACGCTCTCGAGTGATTCCACGACCGACCGTACTCACGGACGTCGACGGAAATGTTGAAAAATCCGACGGATCCGTCGAAGAGGGCAAACTCGATATTATTGTGGCGCCAGTCCCGATACGGCAACGCCGTGTTCGGCTTGTAGATCTCGCACGGCACAGACCCAATTCGAATGGAATTGACCCACTGATCGTTCCAAGCGAGAAATCGCCCCCGTATCTGTACGACGAGATGGCCGGCGGGACCCGAACGCGGCGAAACCGTATGAATATACGGCGTATAGCCCCATTCGTATCGAAATCTTCTAGAAGTTGATAACGTGTAAGTTTGCGACAGCGGACCGACGTAGACGCGCGTTGTCAGATGCGACGAACCCGAATCTTCTCGCGCCCCGACGTAGGGTCGCGTCCAGCAGACGATTCGCGTCGTGCTCGTGCCGCTGTTGAACCAGTCGACGTCGCACGGCGTGTCGCCGAAGAATACGACGTTCGTCGTGTCGTACGGGTCGCCGCTGAATCCTCCTCCGTAGATCGTCACCTTTGTTCCGCCGACTAAGCTGCCACGGCGCGGCGACAACGAACTGACGTCTATATGCATACGTAAATAGAAGCCTTTCTACAGAGGGAGACGATGCGCCCCGTGCGTAGCCTCGTACCCAGACCTTTCTCTGATTAGCGAGGGCGTGTCTAGCATCAACTCTTCGAGATCGACGTTCCTGCTTCGATTGGAATCGATACAGTAGAACCGTCTTCGACATTCGCGACGTATGTTTGCATCCTGTTCGTAAGCTTTGTGTAGCCGTGTCGGCGCAGATGCCACCCAGAACTGTTGCAATGCTTACGAACGAAATGTGAACATACGTCGAAGACGGTTCTATCGGTTCCAATCGAAGCCGGAACGTTGTAGGGCCTACAAATGAGATCAACCACAAATGAGATCACTGCGTCATGATGACGTAGTGATTCGTCACAGTGACATCACGACCTCCATGATGCTTTTCTATGCCAGAGAGGTCAAATGCGTTTCAGATGTAGGAGTAGGATTCTAACCTGTGCCATCTTTCAGCGGAGCGCAACAGAAAAAGCGTGCGATCTCTTTTGTGGTTGATCAACCACAATCAACCACAAAAGAGATCACACGCTTTTAGCACTTGCGACCTACTGCGAACTTGCGGCAATCAAACTTAATCATAATTTGTGCTGATCTCATTTGTGGGCGCCACAGCTGATCAACCACAAAAGAGATCGCACGCTTTTTCTGTTGCGCTCCGCTGAAAGATGGCACAGGTTAGAATCCTACTCCTACATCTGAAACGCATTTGACCTCTCTGGCATAGAATAGCATCATGGAGGTCGTGATGTCACTGTGACGAATCACTACGTCATCATGACGCAGTGATCTCATTTGTGGTTGATCTCATTTGTAGGCCCTACAAACGTCGATCTCGAAGAGTTGATGCTAGCGTGCGTAAAGACACGCCCTCGCTAATTGGTTCCCAGGAACATTTCGCTGGGGACCGTTATACGGGACTACCCCGTGCGGTCGAAGGCGGCTGGGGCCGGCGGCTGGGGCCGGCGGCTGGGCATCACCAGGATACGACGATAACGTTTACGCTTCGCCCCGAAAAAAGTTTCGCTGTACTGTCTCAAGCCAAGAGCAGATGCCCAAGGCAAGCAGCAGCGTACTATTCTGGGACTAAGTCTTTTACACCGAGACCCCCAAACTTTCGATTTGGGAAAGTGTCCAGTAAACAACGAAGGCTGACTAGAAGAGGTGCTCATCTTCTAAAGGAAGAGACACGCGGGGGAATGAGGCAGCGAGGGGGACAATGTCTACTGTATAATGGAATGTTCCAGTCGCAAAAGGGGGTCGAAATCTACTTCATAAATAAAAGTCTCACGTACGTAGAGCAGCCGTAGTCGCGACGACCAGAAGAAGTAGCAAGGCTTCGATCCCCCTTCGCTGCATCGCAGTACCGTACTACGCCCAGCTGTTCCGACTGATTAGCCTCGGTGTTCCAGACCCTCTCTCCCCCGGATGTTACATCCGGGGGAGAGAGGGTCTGGAACCGACTGATCCCACGACCTCAACTACGCATTCTGTCGGACTGATTGTTCCAGACCGGATGTTACATCCGGGGGAGAGAGGGTCTAGAACCTCTCTCCAGAGGGTCTGGAACCTCTCTCCCCCGGATGTTACATCCAGGGGTCTGGGGGATAAATCTATACAGGTGCATGTGCACAGAACGTGCCGCCCATTCCATTTCCTAGTGTCATTCTACGTCATAACCTTGGAAACGACAGAGCCGTATGGGTTATGGCGTAGAATGACGCTTGGAAATGTAATGGGCAGCACAGAAGCGATACTCGTCGCATATACATTGTACATGATTTAATTAGGCTACGTAGTGATACTGCTGGGTATTGTTCGCATCTCTTTCCATGTAGTCGCGGTCAATCAGACTTTCGATTCGTTTCTTCAGGTCACTGGGCTGGAAAAGAAAACACGAGTTTGATCTATTCACTTTGGTCAGGTCGACTTGCCTTGACGGGAAATTTGAGTTGTTCGAAGCACTCTGTTATGAGAAGGTTATGCGAGAGCGATCGCCTTGTTTTCATAATTCGAACAATGGCAGCATCAATCTAAGAAAATAGTTACTGACAAACAGCGACGTCTCCACCACAGTCCCTCGTGACTAACAATGACCTAATTTTGCATTTGTGCATTTTTAAAAAGCAGCCATTAGCTAATGATAATTGACCAAACGTCAAGTTGGTAATGTAGATGCATTTAGTGCGTAAGTGACGTCTTGCGACTGCCTCAAACTACTCTGTACTACATTTTAGACATATGATTACGGCGGTAAGGAGCTGAAAGCTGGTCATTTGTATATGATCGATCGATAAACGCGATTCTTCTACTAAGATTCCTACTGCATTGTGCTAACCTGATACTGTCTGTCTTGGAACACTCGCTCCGTCGTGCTGGCGTTTTCTTCGGGCTAGGGAATAGACGTACTTTTATCTCCCGTCACTATTCAAACCACCATTCCACTAACCGTCTCCTTCATCTGAATCTGATTGATCTTAATTCGAAACAATTTATGCTTAAATTCCTTATTAAAGCGAAATATGTCATCATCTTCAATCTCTTTTCCCTAACCCCCAAAGTAGAGAAGACACAGCTAAACAGAAGGAAACTCCCTACTTTAGGATGCTTCGCCAGAACGCGTGCTTTGCCGCAGGCGAGAGACTGCAGGGTCCGTCTCAGCTCGCAGTCTTCAATTCCCGTCGCCTGTTGCACTTCGCCAAAATTGAACCCGTCGCCGGTATTGAAGAGGAGAAGAACGAGACTCTGAAACAAGGACACCTGCAATTCCTTTTTGCCCTGCGCACACCTGTGAGCATTTCCAACCAAGAATAATCGACACGTACCAGTGGAAAATGAGCCTTTACTACACAATGACCTAACGACGTCTGCCACTGCAATTTTCTGCCGTTGTACTTGTTTAGATAGAATGCCTTGAACACTTCCTGCAGTTTGACCATCTGTAAACAACACGCGTCAGCGGAGAACAACACCGATAAGAATCAAGATCCTGCCTCTGCTGGAAGATGTATTTCAGCTGGCATATAAGGAGGCCAATATCCCATAGTGAGAACCGAAACGGACAAATCAATCGGCGCGTTTGGCATGTGATGTCCGAGGTGCTGCATACAAAGAACCCAGATTATCATGAATGCAAAGAGACGAGAGTTTATGTTCACTTGTTTGAAGTTGACCATTAAGTCCTTGGACAATTCCATGTCCTTGAACATGCCTTCTAGTTTACTGGTAAACGCAGCCCCACACTCTGATAGTGAGAACTCCCCCGTAGGCCATTCGCTCTCGTGGATGCCTCTCGCTTACCTTGCTTCAGTTTCGAGAGAAAAGATCGTTCAGAATCAACTGACGCGCTCTTTCCTGCGAGAAGTCGCTTTGCCAAGTCTTTCTTGTAGAACGCTTCGAAGACATCTTTGCCTGAGAAACACCAAGCACGTCAAACGGCACGCAAGGATGACATAGATAGAAGAAGCACCGTGAATGAATCGGAAGAGGACTAGGATTTTGTCTAAGAGTCGCTCGAGGTCTTCATCGCTTTCCTCCTGCAGGATGAAATTTAAGAACTTTCAGTGAGCTACCCGACTGATTACCTTATTCCCTGATCTCATTTTTCCGTCGACGTACTTCGCTGCAAATCAATCCAGCAACATCACGCTGAACTACTAGTGCTACTTCAACTGCTTACCGATCAATTCAGCTGGCTTATTCAGCCTTTTATTTATAAATACTTCGAAGGAGTCCTATTGACGTGGGTCAGGTTACACGAGGGGACTCGGCTCGCTCGTAATACACCCACCCTCAGAGCGTTCGAGAATTTCTCGTTCTGCTGAAACGAGACGCGAAGTATTTCGTCCAATTTGTTCTTGAAGTCTAAGAGCTCTTGGACCATCGTCTTATCCTTTTCCGGGTTAACGACAATAGCGGAGCCCCATCGCTGAAAAAGAGATGCTCTATCTCGTCTCTCTTTCCTCCTTCAGATACCTTGATTAGCGAAGCCCACGCCGAACAGAGCTTCTCGCCATCGCGAACGCGCAACGTCAAATGATAGAGAAGAGATAGGTCCGAAAGACGATGACCTTCCACGAGCATGCGAAAGCCTTTGTCGAGAATCACACTCAAGTGACAACTCAATAGCTGACGCTCGACGCTGGCAATCAAAGCCGGTCTAAAAGAAAAAAAAAAGTAATCCCTTCCCGGGAGTCCCCCCATATAAGTCGTCACCTCGTCGACTGATCTAGGTAATGAAGAACTCTCTCGCTTTCCTGCCTAAGCCGTTTGTCTACGTGAGCCAAATAGTCTGGCACCTTCAAACTGGTAGTGAGGATTTCCTATTCTCAGTCACAGCATCGTTTATACAGTGAATTGATCCGAGGCCATTTGTTCTCTTCCTTCGGCGGCGTAGAGTTGATCTGTGGCGACTAGAAAAGGCGTTTCAAAGTCGTCACTGTACATCTACACATAAACATATAGTAACTTAGCCTTTGAGATCCATTAGAACTTTACCTGAAGATCGATGAACATGCGCAATAAACTCTTTAACAAACCCCTGTCAACGTTCTCTCCTGACCTGCAATGTCAAAGGAAATGAGTGGGTGCATAGTCTATTGACTCCACTGACCTTTCATTGCCAATCAAGTGCAGAAGGCCATCAACTGCTCTCTTTTTCACCTCTAGTTGCCCAGCGACGTGAGTCTTGAACAGATCAAGCCCCATATCCCTAAAGCAATGTACATATAAAGAGCCACCATCATTAAAACGCTATAAACGCTATAGGCAGTCAACATAGGAGATACATGCACATACCATATAGAGGGAATGCCTGATGACTGCATCACGTAGGTTCGATCCAAAAAGAGGAAAACACTGCGAATCATTATCTGATAAACGAACCAACACAACAATCGAAAACAAACAAAAAAAACCATTGGGGAGTACGCACCATCTGATTGCAATGCTCCTGCCAACATTGATCAAGAATTTTCAAAAAACCAACAACATCGACAGCTTTTCTGAAAAAAAAAAGAGATGACCAACGGGAACAGGAAGCAGCTTTGTAAGAATAACCACAGACATATAATCCATTCGTCCATCAACCTTACCTGGCACAAATGGCCCGATAGTGCTCTTGGGCGTGGCTTTCGCACTCGCCTCGCAATCCGTCATAAAGCCTCGAACTCATGCGATGCGAGCAGACGTTCTCGACGGCCTTGTAGAGCTCCTCCATGCTCTCCACGATCGGTTTCTGAGAGTAGATGGCTCGAACAGCGCCGCTCAACATCTTCCACGCCACGTCGTAGTAATTCGCCGGTATTTTCGGCGTTACTAGCGTCGAGAGATCGCGATCCAAAAAAAGGGACCCTTCCTTAGAGTAGGCCTACGCTTTAGGTTCTTTACGACGAGCTTTGTTGGCGTCGACTTCGACGAGTTTCTCTTGTGATTCTGGTAGGAGGACATTGCGGTTTCTCGCTCGTTTTCCTTTCGTCTCGCGTTCTCGCGCGATTTCTTCGCAAAGGGGATTTCTAGTTGCCGGAGAGCCGGCTCTTCACCATTTTTTCGCTTTCGGCCGATTACGGGAGGCGATGGGGACGCACTATTCGGGTCAAACATTCATCAGAGCGATGCTTGCGTGAATTCGGGTACTCCGGTGACGTAAGTGTGACGTCTACGTTGCGGGTATATCAAAAAAGTCTATTTGCTCTTTTTTTCTTGTTTCTCTTCTTCGTCGCTGTCGCTGTTGTCCGATTGAGAAGACATTACTACACGAGAAACGGCCTGTCGCATTCGTTTGCTTCTGTGGCTTCTGATTTCTCTCTTCTCCGATGACCGGGCCAAGGGAAAGTACGCGGAAATAGTAGGCTGCACCTAGAGGCAGATGCAACATGAAGAACAGCAACCGTGCAAAAAAATGACTCGCTACCTCGCGACTATTTAGTTTCTGTATGACAGGAAGAAGGACTTCATCCAAGCGACTCTTCGACCATCCAAAGTTTCTCGCAGCGTAACTACAAACACGTAAAAATTTCATCGACAAAAAAAGTGTCACTACAACTACATACTCCCTCAAGGCTTCTAAATCTGGCATTGCCCATTCAAAAGGTTCTTTCGACTCGTCGACGGTTGGCTCAAGGTATGCCTGGCGTACAGCGTTGTCTGGGAACGACGCAGGCAAATGAACTCGTCTCTGCACAGATACGCTGCGTTCGGCTGCAACAGAATAATTCATCATTTACCATCAAGCGTTCTATTCCGCTTTCTTTTCCGGTATTGAGAATACTTGACTCTTTGGCCTTATGCCACCAATCCCTTCAGGCACACATTGGGGGTACGTACGGTTTATCAATGTGTCATTAGCTAACCTGAAACGATTCAACCAGTCTTCTTTTCCTTCAAAAAGTCCCAAAATTTCCATAGCAGTGACGTGGCCAATTCCTATGTTCCCACATAATCCATACACTCAAAGAGAGGGTCTCACTTGCCCTGAATTCCCGTCGTGTAGTCACTGCCTAACAAAAGAGCCAAATCGACTAGCTTTTCTCTATTCAAACCTTAAGAAAAATCTCTCTTTATCTTTCTTTCTTTATGATTGACTTGTACCGAATAGTTCCTTGATGTCTTTTGCCACGTATTTCTCTGCGTACTTGTCCTGTCGAAAAATGTTTCTGTACACCGTCTGACCGCTGAATAGAAAGACGTCGTTGTCGTCGGTAATCGTTCCCTCCGTCTGCTTGGTAAAATCGAGCCAGGCACACTGGGCTTCAGCTTCCATGGGAGCTTGAATGTACGGTACGCCAAATAGTCGGAGCAATTCCTAAAACACTGACATTTGAAACTTGGAAAAAACTGCGTTTTAATTCTACCATTCCGTCTGAGTACATCTCGTTCGTCACTTCGGCTGCTCGACGTTCTTGACGAGCCGACTCCTTTACTAGGTCCGCCCGCTCCTCGGCTAACCATTCACGAGCAGCAGCGAGAGTCTAAAGGAGGAATTACAAAAGCCCTCAAGTTTCTTTCACTTACGTTCTCTATCTCAGCATCCTCATCGCTTTCGCGTACTGGCAATTGTTCTTCAGCTGTCCGAATGCTTTGACTCGAGTCAGAGACAGTCTCATCGTCCGGAACAGCCGCGATTGGCGTTACGTCAGAACGACTTGAATTCTGGTCTTCAATATAAGATCTATCTGCTTCCTTTACTTCGCAAATGTCGGTAGTAACCGACTCCGAGTCTTCTCTCCTTTCTCTCTCTAGCTGAGCAGGTTTAGACGACTCCGCTAGCTGAGTAATCTGAAAAACGTCTGCTGGAAAAAGGCTACTTGGCGGCAGTACTGGCTTCACTGAAGGCTCCATCAAAGGCTCGTCGTCGTTGTCGCCCTCACACACCACTTCAACGAAACTGTCATTTTCGTCCCATTCATCATCGTCTATTACAGCAGTATCGTCATCTTTTCTATGAGCTAATCCGCTTTCATTGGGAGCGGTGGTAATGTCTTCCTCCGCATCATCATCATCCAAATCAATACTCTCCTTATTCCCGTGCTTTTCCACAAGACTAATAATACCTTCACTTTCAGCGCCCTCCGTCACTGGCTCTGTTTCAATTTCTCCATCACCACCGAATGCACCGCCGCTTTCTTTTATCAAGACAAATCGAGTTTGATCGTCGGATAGAATTCGATTAGTTGTCACTCCGTCGCTTGGTGCGTTTTCGATTTCTAAACCGGACGTTGCAGCAGACTCGCGAGAGGCCATCAATTTTCGCAATTTCTCCAGATGCTGCGTCAATTGGCCCCGCTTCATCAACTTCTGCAATTGGTACGACGAAAAGTCGCCAGCCACCTAGACAACAAAAAAACCGCTGACGAGTTTCCGGAAATGCACGCACCTAACTCTCACGTCAGGAAGCTCTGGTTTTATTCGCAAGCGATTGACTTTGTACTCGTCCTGTATGGCCACAATCAACTCGTGCTGAATTTCGAGTGGCAAACACTTGAAATCGTCCGAGTGAACATCAACAGTCATGAGATTCTACACAGAAGATAATGATGCATTCCTCTCCAGGAGAAATACGTCCTCTGACTTGATGGATCAGATGTTCGGGGAGAACGATTTCCTCAGGATCGACGACGTCATCCGACCTAGACACAACGTACCCCCTTTTTCCTTATAGAAGAGCATTTCCCCCCCGCCACCGTTCCACGTTGCTAGGCGACGGCATCGACGGCAATTCGAACATATCTCGAGGTTTAGATCGACTTGGTGGCAACGACAACGTCTTTCGTTTTCTCGACTTTCTACTCAATCCCAATCTCTCCGTACTGCATTCTCTGACCAAACAATGCCTACTTTTCGCCTCGTCCCGACGTCACCGTTTCCAGAGCCTTCGCTTGGACGTAGTTGACCAGGAGATTCTCTCGCGCTCTCTGTCGCGACGCCTCGGCCCGATGACGAAGTCGTCGTCGCGCCGCCTAGCGAGAAAATTCTTCGGTTGATTCTACAGCGACGTTTTCTC